>NC_062532.1:4076655-4145387 GCF_022655615.1 Tachysurus fulvidraco
ATTATAATTCTTTATGTGCCTCTAGATGTCAGTCTTTATAAAGAAACTCTCTCACTTTAAACATTCTAATTGTTCTCCAGCTTCATTTAACTCACCGGACCGATATTTGATTATTGGGATTCTGCAAAACTGATTCAAATTTAACTACAACAATCTGTGTATTTTCGAAATTTTACAGTTATCGTTTAGATCAATTATAGCATAAATATTGTGAGAAAACATGTTTACAACTCCAAAGACAACGGTCCAAATCTTGTTGAAAGCTGAGTTTATAAACCCACACATTCTCCATCAGATGAATCTCCTCCTCATAATTTAAATACGTTTCAGATACATTCTCCTCCCATCATCAGCAGATAAACAAATCCAAGTGTCAGAGCTGGATCTCACTCTATTTATATGATGTGATGGTGTCTGTTAAACTTTGGAGAACAGAGAAGACTCCAGTCCAAACAACACACACCATGTTCTCTACATCTCTACTGCTCCTGCTGGCAGCTGCTTCTTGTGAGTGCTTTATCAAATTCATTCATTTACTAGATGAAGAATAAAGGTGCAGCATATATTGTGTGAGATATCACCATGTGTTTTCCTCCACAGATGTGCATGGTGAGGAACTGACTCAGCCTGCTTCCATGACAGTCCAGCCAGGCCAGAGTCTCTCCATCCAGTGCAAGGTTTCATATTCAGTTACGAGCTATTATACAGCTTGGATTCGACAACCTGCAGGAAAAGCTCTGGAGTACATTGGATACATCGATACTGGTGGGAGTACAGCTTACAGTGAGAAACTGAAAAATAAGTTCAGCATCTCCAGAGACACTTCTACTAACACAATAACAATTGGAGGACAGAACATGCAGACTGAAGACACAGCTGTGTATTACTGCGCTCGTTACACACAGTGAGACAGAATAGTGGATTCCTCTTACAAAAACCTTATGAGACATGTTACAGACATCCTCTCAGTGTAACTAATAAATCATCTCCGTCACACTTTCACTTTCTTCCACTGGAATGAAGTCAGAATCGTTTGCAGCATTTTAAAACACAGTCACACAAAGTCATTTTTAAATAAAAAAAGAAAACATTATTGAAAGAGTCTTCATTCTGAACCATTATTAATCCCTTCATTTTACAGGATTTTTAACCAGCAGTTGGAATCAGTGTTTAATGAGTGGATTCAGGAATAATACAGCATGTTTCCAGCAGTGTGTTGTGTTTAACACACAGTCTGCTCTCATAGTCTGAGCTTCAATAACTGAAACAACTGAAGGAGGCAGCAGAGCTCAACAAATAAAGTGAAAAAAAGTGAATCCACAAACTGCATTCTGTATGAGACTCATTCAGTATCAGTCATTATCAGACAAATATCTACTTTTTCTCTTCTTTTTCACTCTTTCCATAATGTGTGATTAGTTATTTGGGTTGTTAAACACAGGTTGTACAAATAAAAACACTATAATTTATGTAACTACATCCTCCTGTGGTTGTGAGGTTTCTCAGTAACATGACAAGATTTTATATATTTTATATATTGTATTTTATAATGCTGTTGTAATGTAAGGTTCTAAATTAAATAATTACAAATAAATAGAAATAAAGTTTGCTGTGTGTTTTCTTATTATAAATTAACATGAAAACACCTAATAGTGTATAAACTTACTCATTAACCCCTGCCTTAAAATTCTTATTGGTTCAAACATAATCTCAAGCTGCAGTGATAGATATATTTTTAAAAAATACAGACAGGTTTAAAAGATGAGGAAGTTTTCTCATTTTCTCATTATGTACATAAGAATCCATCCCATTTTGACCCTAAGATAAGGAGTGTCTCTATGCAAATGTCCTTCTCTGTTATAGATTTAAGCAACAAAGACCAAGAGCTTTAACTTCTTCTGCTCCAACACACACCATGATCTCTACATCCCTACTGCTGCTGCTGCTGGCAGCCGTACACTGTAAGTGTTTTTACATTTGACATGTAATACAGTTTTGGTTCCTTAAAGCTTTTTGCTTTTACATCATTAAAATAACTTTTCTTTAACAGGTGTTCACAGTGTTGAGCTGATCCAGACCGGATCCACAGTATTAACTCCTGGTCAGTCACTGACTCTGACCTGTAAAGTGTCTGGATATTCATTAACTGATAGCAGCTACTGTACAGACTGGATACGACAACCTGCAGGAAAAACTCTGGAATGGATCGGAGAGATATGTGGTAGTGGTAACACTTACTACAGTGAGAAACTGAAAAGCAGGTTTCAGGTTTCCAGAGACACGTCCAGCAGCACAGTGACATTAACAGGACAGAACATGCAGACTGAAGACACAGCTGTGTATTACTGCGCTCGTAAACCACAGTGAGATGAATAAACAACATCCCTGTACAAAAACTCCAAGTACACTGCAGGTTTTATGTGTTCAGGAGTCCAGAAGAGAACAAATGTCTGTGCTCTTATTAATAGAGAACAAAACTACTGGAATTAGAGGTGTAAGGATATATATACTGTAACTAATCATATAATCATTCAGTATTACGAGACAATAATCAGGGTAATGTATTCAGTCACTCGGTCATCATTAGGAAGTGTTTTATTGGGTCAGAGTGCAGGCTCCAGAGTCCATCCCAGTCCTTATTCACCTAAATGGACAATTAATGTAATGTACTGAGTAATGAATCCCTACATTCCAAACACACTGTTTAGTACTCACAGTACAGTAATTCCTCCAATAACGTTGATTCAATACACAACACAGAGAGAGGTCTTAGAGGAACAAAAGACGTCCACACATGCTACTGCATCCCATCACCCTGCCTAGAACATCATGCCTCTATGACTTTAATTCCTTACTCTATGTTTCACTGAGCTCTTAAGCTTCTGTTGGAACTTGTTTTAGATAAAGTTCTAGGTCTTCATTTCTTTTAGAAGAAATTAGAAATTATTGTCAATACAGGACCAAGGTACTGTTGTTTGATGCCTTGTGAGAGCCATCTGTGTGAACAAGACCATCTTTTACTGCACAATCAGCTTGAAAAAAAAAGACATGAGATCTAATGAGATCAGTAAAGAGCAGTGATGAAGCTGACAGCATGAAACACACCCGGAGATTTACAGGAAGCTTTTTCTCCTCTCGTCTGTTCCTCTGTGGATGTTTTTATATCTCTAGTGGGTGTGCCATGCAAACCAAATCCTGTGTTTGAACCATTTATGCTGAAACATTCAGCCCAACAACATAGCAGCAGTTTGTGTTCATTTACAGCAGCAGGAACCATTTTAATTCTTTGAGATGGGACTAGGCAGAGTTTTGTGTTACTTTACTCTAGCAATCTTCATTCAATGTTAGTATTATTTATTACATCATTTAAATATTTTTCATTCATTCATTTTTAATGTTAACTTCCACCTTTGACTATTCTTCTATTTCAGATTCCTGCAGTCAGACACTGATCGAGTCTGATCCAGCGATCATCAAACCTGATCAGTCTCATAAACTGACCTGCACAGCATCTGGATTAGACTTTAGTAGCTACTGGATGGCTTGGATCAGACAGGCGCCTGGAAAAGGGCTGGAATTTGTTGCAATTATTGAGGGTGATAGTGATAGGAAGTTTTACTCCAGTGCTGTTCAGGGCCGCTTCACCATCTCCAGAGACAACAGTAAGAAGCAGGTGTATCTGCAGATGAACAGCATGAGGACAGAAGACACTGCAGTTTATTACTGTGCCCGTCGCACACAGTGATACTTCCCCTTAGACATCAGTACAAAAACACAGACTTACTACAGACAAATGAAAGGCTCACAGTCTGTTACAAAAAATGATAGAAAAAATTTAAATTTTTTATTTTTTATTGTACATTTCTTTTCTTTTTTTTAAAGCTGCTTTGAGAAAATGAATGGAAAAAAGTTAATTAAATTAACAGATTAAGAACTATGGAAGTAGATAATTTGGTTAAACCAAATGATTTACTATGTTACTGCTGATACTGTGTCTGAGGGTTTTCTCTCTTTTAAACCATGCTGATAAAAATGCTCCAATTCTGAATTCCTACTTTCTTTATTTACATTGTTGGTCCATGTGAAAGTTTTTTTTTTCCTGACAGCAAGAACATTATAATATTTTGTATCTGCACCTGTAGGGGGCAGCAGCTGTTTGTTTTTGTGAAGGATTCATGAAACTATGAAAACAGCTGAAATGTGTTTATGCAAATTCATCCTGATATGAAAAAAAAAAACACCCTCTTGCTCACATGACTGAATCAAATGTACCTGGTTATAACCCTAAAGTGGGCGTGGCCTAAACTAATGATCAGCAATGAAAATATACATAAACCCTGTTTCTGTGCTCCAGGAAACACTGGAAAAACCCACAGGTAGAAAAATGTGATAAATGTGATTCTGACTGTTCCTCAAACCAACAAACTAATAGACATCACAGTCCCAATACACACATCATAGTCCCAATACACACTGTAATACACACATCATAGTCCCAATATACACTGTAATACACACATCATAGTCCCAATACACAGCCTATGTTCTAGAAATGTAACTAACACCTTCTGAACACAGAAACTGTGACTTTATCGTGTGAGGCTCATTTTAGATGATTGTTGATTGAACATGTTCAGTTCAGTTAATCACAGAGACACGTTAGTGTTTTGTTCATTTCACTCTAAGCCCAATTCTTCTAAGAGGAAGAACGTTAATGTATAAATGAGTAAACCTGAGACTTCAAGATCATGATGATGCATTTCATGCAAATCCTCCACTTGTGTCTCTTACATTAAGGAGGTCTGTGTGAGTGTGTGTGTGTGTGTGTGTGTGTAGTGAGGAGGAGGACAGCAGCTGAGCATTTTACTTCACTTCACTTTTATATCAACAACAATGCTGTCATTATCAGTGTTGCTGCTGCTTTCAGCTGCATTCTGTACGTCTTCGTGTCGGCTTTAGATTTAATTCCTGTTTCGTGAAAATGACTTGATGACTGTTGATTACATTATTTATAATTATTTATATATATATATATATATTTATTACATTATTTAAAAAATATATATATATTATTTAAAAAAAAAATTTTAACATTAATTCTCATAAACTTCTTGTGAGTGCTTTATCAAATTCATTCATTTACTAGATGAAGAATAAAGGTGCAGCAGATATTGTGTGAGATATCACCATGTGTTTTCCTCCACAGATGTGCATGGTGAGGAACTGACTCAGCCTGCTTCCATGACAGTCCAGCCAGGCCAGAGTCTCTCCATCCAGTGCAAGGTTTCATATTCAGTTACGAGCTACACTACACATTGGATTCGACAACCTGCAGGAAAAGCTCTGGAGTGGATTGGGTACATCGGCGGTGGTGGTAGTACAGCTTACAGTGAGAAACTGAAAAATAAGTTCAGCATCTCCAGAGACACTTCTACTAACACAATAACAATTGGAGGACAGAACATGCAGACTGAAGACACAGCTGTGTATTACTGCGCTCGTGAACCACAGTGAGACAGAATAGTGGATTCCTCTTACAAAAACCTTATGAGACATGTTATAGACATCCTCTCAGTGTAACTAATAAATCATCTCAGTCACACTTTCACTTTCTTCCACTGGAATGAAGTCAGAATCGTTTGCAGCATTTTAAAACACAGTCACACAAAGTCATTTTAAAATAAAAAAGAAAACATTATTGAAAGAGTCTTCATTCTGAACCATTATTAATCCCTTCATTTTACAGGATTTTTAACCAGCAGTTGGAATCAGTGTTTAATGAGTGGATTCAGGAATAATACAGCATGTTTCCAGCAGTGTGTTGTGTTTAACACACAGTCTGTTCTCATAGTCTGAGCTTCAATAACTGAAACAACTGAAGGAGGCAGCAGAGCTCAACAAATAAAGTGAAAAAAAGTGAATCCACAAACTACATTCTGTATGAGACTCATTCAGTATCAGTCATTATCAGACAAACATCTACATTTTCTCTTCTTTTTCACTCTTTCCATAATGTGTGATTAGTTATTTGGGTTGTTAAACACAGGTTGGACAAATAAAAACACTATAATTTATATAACTACATCCTCCTGTGGTTGTGAGGTTTCTCAGTAACATGACAAGATGTATTTTATAATGCTGTTATAATGTAAGGTTCCAAATTAAACAGAATTATAAATGAATAGAAATAAAGTTTGCTGTGTGTTTTCTTATTATAAATTCACCTGAAAACACCTGAAAGTGTATAAACTTACTCATTAACACCTGCCTTAAGGTTGTTATGGGTTCAAACATAAGCTCAAGCTGCAGTGATAGTTATCTCTAAAAAATACAGACATGTTTAAAAGATGAGAAGGTTTTCTCATATAAGAATCCATCCCATTTTGACCCTAAGATAAGGAGTGTCTCTATGCAAATGTTCTTCTCTGTTATATATTTAAGCAACAAAGACCAAGAGCCTTTACTTCTTCTGCTCCAACACACACCATGATCTCTACATCCCTACTGCTGCTGCTGCTGGCAGCCGTACACTGTAAGTGTTTTTACATTTGACATGTCATACAGTTTTGGTTCCTTAAAGCTTTTTGCTTTTACATCATTAAAATAACTTTTCTTTAACAGGTGTTCACAGTGTTGAGCTGATCCAGACCGGATCCACAGTATTAACTCCTGGTCAGTCACTGACTCTGACCTGTAAAGTGTCTGGATATTCATTAACTGATAGCAGCTACTGTACAGACTGGATACGACAACCTGCAGGAAAAACTCTGGAATGGATCGGAAGTATATGTGGTGATGGTAACACTTACTACAGTGAGAAACTGAAAAGCAGGTTTCAGGCTTCCAGAGACACATCCAGCAGCACAGTGACATTAACAGGACAGAACATGCAGACTGAAGACACAGCTGTGTATTACTGCGCTCGTAAACAACATCCCTGTACAAAAACTCCAAGTACACTGAAATAAAATTCTCCACATGCGTCTGATGAGATTTCCCCGACCACCACACACATCCATTTTTACTTTCAATCACGCTTCATATATTCTGAAAGGAAATAATAAATGATTACAGACAAAGACAGATGGAGAAATGTTTTTACATCTTTTTTGTATTTGTAGTACATATAATTTTCCAATTTTACTAACAGACCAACAGTAAAGGTTTACTCGACCTTTGGTCCTTATCTGTGTCCTGTATATTTAAACTGCAAACACATTAGAAATGTTTACACATTACATTTTTCTTTAAGCTTTAAGGCCTGTGATGGCCGCCCTTTCTTTATTCACAACATCTAACCAACAAGTTGAAAATCTAATGACTGACAGTGTGTCATAAATACACGTGTTCTCCTGGGATTTACATTAAAGTCATAAACACTAACGACACAATTCTTATGAAGCCAAGACATTACAGCTCCCGACTGAATAATCCATACCATTTGATCAAATACTTAGTGTCAGGACTCTGGATTTTGGCCATGTGCCTTTTTGTTTATGTTTGGTGTTCACGTGTCTGCCTCGCCCTTGTCTATTTCTCCCCACCTCTGCACACTTGTCCCTTATGTGTCTTGATTATTATTAGTATTTAGTTAAGCCGCGTTGCCTTGTGCAGCGCCGAATCCTATTGTGTTCATGTCAGGTATTGTCTTCGTCCTGTTTCGTGTTTTTTGTTAATAAATCCCTGTTTATTTTAGCTATCCTGCAGTTGGGTCCGTTTTTTTACCTCGGGTCACCTGACACTTAGTAAGTAAATAGTAGGTACAGTAACTAGTATTTTGCTGTTGATAGAATGAACGTGAATACTGGCATGATTGTTGTTCACAGGTATTAAATGTATTGAACTGGTTCACCCTGCAGTCATGCTGGTTAAGTCTGGAGAAACATTTTCAGACCCCTTTAGAATCAATGCAAACTCACCCACTAGACAGTACTAACTGACAGTAAGGACATGAGCTGGAATGGATCAGCTGGTACTGTAGCTCCAGTGATACTGGCAGCAGCGATTCACTAAAGAAAGAAATCTGTCCACAGATGACACGTCCAGCAACATCATGATTTTACACTGGCAAAAGTTTCAGACAGAAGATACAGCTGTGTATTACTGAACTTTTAAATCACAGTGAGACAGATCAATGAAGACACTGTACAAAAACATCCAGTACAGAAAACTGTTAGAGACAGAAAAAGTGACTTTCTTCAATGTTTAACCTTCTGAGTTTCTCAGAGTTTCTGAGACAACATCAGTTAACGGTTTGTCAGTTTATGTGATGAGATTGTAGTGCTAAAACTTAAATTACAATTACATGTTAAATGTGTACTTTTTAAATCTACTGAATAAACCCTGTCATCTCTACATAACATTATAATAGAATTATGATTTAGATTTAGTCTGATCAGCAGCACAGAATCTAAAGAGAGATCAAACTGAAATGTAGATGTTTACTGCAGCATCACTACTACAAACTCCTGGAATTAAAAATCACCTGTAGGGGGCAGCAGCTGCTTGTTTTCAAGAAGGATTCATGAAACTATGAAATCTAACAGCTGAAGTGTGTTTATGCAAATTCACCCTGTTATAATACAAAAACATCCTCTTGCACATTCAGACATGTTCATATTCCGGTTCTTTAAATGACTCTGTAAATAAACTGCAGCTCATTTTCCCCGTCTGCGTCTGCAGGTTTTATGTGTTCAGGAGTCCAGAAGAGAACAAATGTCTGTGCTCTTATTAATAGAGAACAAAACTACTGGAATTAGAGGTGTAAGGATATATATACTGTAACTAATCATATAATCATTCAGTATCACGAGACAATAATCAGGGTAATGTATTCAGTCACTCGGTCATCATTAGGAAGTGTTTTATTGGGTCAGAGTGCAGGCTCCAGAGTCCATCCCAGTCCTTATTCACCTAAATGGACAATTAATGTAATGTACTGAGTAATGAATCCCTACATTCTAAACAAACTGTTATATACTCACAATACAGTAATTTCTCCAATAACGTTGATTCAATACACAACACAGAGAGAGGTCTTAGAGGAGCAAAAGACGTCCACACATGCTACTGCATCCCATCACCCTGCCTAGAACATCATGCCTCTATGTCTTTAATTCCTTACTCTATGTTTCACTGAGCTCTTATGCTTCTGTTGGAACTTGTTTTAGATAAAGTTCTAGGTCTTCATTTCTTTTAGCAGAAATTAGAAATTATTGTCAATACAGGACCAAGTTACTGTTGTTTGATGCCTTGTGAGAGCCGTCTGTGTGAACAAGACCATCTTTTACTGCACATTCAGCTTAAAACAAAAAGACATGAGATCTAATGAGTAAAGAGCAGTGATGAAGCTGACAGCATGAAACACACCCAGAGATTTACAGGAAGCTTTTTCTCCTCTCGTCTGTTCCTCTGTGGATGTTTTTATATCTCTAGTGGGTGTGTCATGCAAACCAAATCCTGTGTTTGAACCATTTATGCTGAAACATTCAGCCCAACAACATAGCAGCAGTTTGTGTTCATTTACAGCAGCAGGAATCATTTTAATTCTTTGAGATGGGACTAGGCAGAGTTTTGTGTTACTTTACTCTAGTAATCTTCATTCAATGTTAGTATTATTTGTTACATACTTAAAATATTTTTCATTCATTAATTTTTAATGTTAATTCCTACCTTTGAATATTCTTCTATTTCAGATTCCTGCAGTCAGACACTGATCGAGTCTGATCCAGTGATCATCAAACCTGATCAGTCTCATAAACTGACCTGCACAGCCTCTGGATTTACCTTTAGTAGCTATTACATGGCTTGGATCAGACAGGCACCTGGAAAAGGGCTGGAATGGGTTGCAATTATCCACGGCAGTGACATACGTTACTCCAGCGCTGTTAAGGGCCGCTTCACCATCTCCAGAGACAACAGTAAGATGCAGGTGTATCTGCAGATGAACAACATGAGGACAGAAGACACTGCAGTTTATTACTGCGCCCGTCACACACAGTGATACTTCCCCTTAGACATCAGTACAAAAACACAGACTTATAGTCTGAGCTTCAATAACTGAAACAACTGAAGGAGGCAGCAGAGCTCAACAAATAAAGTGAAAAAAAGTGAATCCACAAACTGCATTCTGTATGAGACTCATTCAGTATCAGTCATTATCAGACAAATATCTACATTTTCTCGTCTTTTTCACTCTTTCCATAATGTGTGATTAGTTATTTGGGTTGTTAAACACAGGTTGTACAAATAAAAACACTATAATTTATGTAACTACATCCTCCTGTGGTTGTGAGGTTTCTCAGTAACATGACAAGATGTATTTTATAATGCTGTTATAAAGTAAGCTTCTAAATTAAACAGAAATATAAATGAATAGAAATAAAGTTTCCTGTTCTAGATGATTTAAAATGTCCGTAATTTTTCAATTCATAAATCACCTGAAAACACCTGATAAAATTACTCAATAACACCTGCCTTAATCTTCTTATTGGTTCAAACATAAGCTCAAGCTGCAGTGATAGATATCTCTAAAAAATACAGACATGTTTAAAAAGATGTGGAAGTTTTCTCATCTGCAGGAAGTTTTTCATTTATATTTATATACAAGAATCCATCCCATGTTGACCCTAAGATAAGGAGTGTCTCTATGCAAATGTCCTTCTCTGTTATAGATTTAAGCAACAAAGACCAAGAGCTTTAACTTCTGCTCCAACACACACCATGATCTCTACATCCCTACTGCTGCTGCTGCTGGCAGCCGTACACTGTAAGTGTTTTTACATTTGACATGTAATACAGTTTTGGTTCCTTAAAGCTTTTTACTTTTACATCATTAAAATAACTTTTCTTTAACAGGTGTTCACAGTGTTGAGCTGATCCAGACCGGATCCACAGTATTAACTCCTGGTCAGTCACTGACTCTGACCTGTAAAGTGTCTGGATATTCATTAACTGATAGCAGCTACTGTATACACTGGATACGACAACCTGCAGGAAAAACTCTGGAATGGATCGCACGTATGTGTGGTGATGGTAACACTTACTACAGTGAGAAACTGAAAAGCAGGTTTCAGATTTCCAGAGACACGTCCAGCAGCACAGTGACATTAACAGGACAGAACATGCAGACTGAAGACACAGCTGTGTATTACTGCGCTCGTTACACACAGTGAGACAGAATAGTGGATTCCTCTTACAAAAACCTTATGAGACATGTTACAGACATCCTCTCAGTGTAACTAATAAATCATCTCAGTCACACTTTCACTTTCTTCCACTGGAATGAAGTCAGAATCGTTTGCAGCATTTTAAAACACAGTCACACAAAGTCATTTTTAAATAAAAAAGAAAACATTATTGAAAGAGTTTTCATTCTGAACCATTATTAATCCCTTCATTTTACAGGATTTTTAACCAGCAGTTGGAATCAGTGTTTAATGAGTGGATTCAGGAATAATACAGCATGTTTCCAGCAGTGTGTTGTGTTTAACACACAGTCTGTTCTCATAGTCTGAGGTTCAATAACTGAAACAACTGAAGGAGGCAGCAGAGCTCAACAAATAAAGTGAAAAAAAAGTGAATCCACAAACTGCATTCTGTATGAGACTCATTCAGTATCAGTCATTATCAGACAAATATCTACATTTTCTCTTCTTTTTCACTCTTTCCATAATGTGTGATTAGTTATTTGGGTTGTTAAACACAGGTTGGACAAATAAAAACACTATAATTTATGTAACTACATCCTCCTGTGGTTGTGAGGTTTCTCAGTAACATGACAAGATGTATTTTATAATGCTGTTATAATGTAAGGTTCTAAATTAAACAGAATTATAAATGAATAGAAATAAAGTTTGCTGTGTGTTTTCTTATTATAAATTGACATGAAAACACCTGATAGTGTATAAACTTACTCATTAACACCTGCCTTAAAATTCTTATTGGTTCAAACATAAGTTCAAGCTGCAGTGATAGATAAAAAATGCAGACAGGTTTAAAAGATGAGGAAGTTTTCTAATTTATATTTATGTATATAAGAATCCATCCCATTTTGACCCTAAGATAAGGAGTGTCTCTATGCAAATGTCCTCCTCTGTTATATACAGTATTTAAGCAACAAAGACCAAGAGCTTTTACTTCTTCTGCTCCAACACACACCATGATCTCTACATCCCTACTGCTGCTGCTGCTGGCAGCCGTACACTGTAAGTGTTTTTACATTTGACATGTAATACAGTTTTGGTTCCTTAAAGCTTTTTGCTTTTACATCATTAAAATAACTTTTCTTTAACAGGTGTTCACAGTGTTGAGCTGATCCAGACCGGATCCACAGTATTAACTCCTGGTCAGTCACTGACTCTGACCTGTAAAGTGTCTGGATATTCATTAACTGATAGCAGCTACTGTACAAACTGGATACGACAACCTGCAGGAAAAACTCTGGAATGGATCGGAGAGATATGTGGTGATGGTAACACTTACTACAGTGAGAAACTGAAAAGCAGGTTTCAGGTTTCCAGAGTTTTCATTTTTCATGTCCAGCACCACAGTGACATTGACAGGACAGAACATGCAGACTGAAGACACAGCTGTGTATTATTGCGCTCGTGAACCACACAGTGACACGAGAAGCTGCAGTGCTGCACAAAAACCTCATCACAATTCACTTCTTTAATTAAATAACAACTACATTTTCTGAGTAACTAATCCCCATATTGCAATTATAAACAAATATAACATTTATAAATAAATATATTACAGCACATAAACCAACACTGGCATTAATAAAAGAAATAAATAAAAGTTTACTTAGGAATAATAGTCTCTTTTTTTAACTAGATGAAATGAAATGTGTCTGCAAAAGACATTTATTATAAAGAACAACATCCATTCACACTCAGCACTCAGGCTTTAACTCTTCATCCTGAATGAACAAAAACCATCCAAAAACTCCTCAAACTATATCTAATAATTAATAAGAATCCCATGCAATTAAATGTGAAATATGAACATTGTATAATTTGATGATGAATTTCTAGTAATGTACAAATTAAACGAAAAAAGAAACACAAAGTGTTTTATCATCTCACCAAATGATTTTTATTAATGGATCATCAGAAAAACAGGATTAGCTAAAAAAATGACAACATCATGAAGGACTGGACACGTTTGTGTTGTTCAGTGATAATCAGTGATCAGAAAACTTTACGTTCTTCTGGATGTTCCAGTGATCCACAGTGATGGACTAAAAAGACATGAGATCTAATGAGTAAAGAGAAGTGATGAAGCTGACAGCATGAAACACACCCGGAGTTTTACAGGAAGCTTTTTCTCCTCTCGTCTGTTCCTCTGTGGATGTTTTTATATCTCTAGTGGGTGTGCCATGCAAACCAAATCCTGTGTTTGAACCATTTATGCTGAAACATTCAGCCCAACAACATAGCAGCAGTTTGTGTTCATTTACAGCAGCATGTCTTGGATCAGACAGGTGCCTGGAAAAGGGCTGGAATGGGTTGCATATATCTCAAGTAGCAGTAGTGACATAAATTACTCCAGTGCTGTTAACGGCCGCTTCACCATCTCCAGAGACGACAGTAAGAAGCAGGTGTATCTACAGATGAACAGCATGAGGACAGAAGACACTGCAGTTTATTACTGCGGCCGTGACACACAGTGATACTTCCCCTTAGACATCAGTACAAAAACACAGACTTACTACAGACACATGACAAACCCACATTTTCAGATTCATGGAGGTTAAAACACCAAAATGTTTACAGTCTCTGACCTACACGTTACCACTTGCTGATGTTGCCCCCTTGCATGAAGACAATCACACCGTTTTATTTTTCTGTAGATTTATTTGCCCCATTCATTCTTCTATTTTATGCCACAGATTCGGGGTCAGAACACACTTTCATGTTACAACATCTGCATGCATACACTGTGTTTTTTTTTTCTTTTTTCTTCTACTCTTGTGTTTTTGTGTCTACCGCGCCACCACCAGTATGGGTTCACTATATTTTTTCCTTACCATTTTTTTAACAAATTGTCTAACAATAAACATACAAAAACAAGTATAAACACATTAAATAACTATCTGAGTTATTTGAGTTATTTGAGGTCACTACACCCTCCCCCACCACACTAAAAGTAATCAAATGAGTCCAAAACATGAATTCCACTAACAGTATCATGCAGCTGCTTCCTCGCAGCTTAAGAATATAATCAATATCTTCTACCATACAACTGTGACATTACTACAATCATCTAACTTATAGGCTTTATGTGTGTTGAGAGCTGTCTTGTCTTTTTTTTAAATCGCAGTTGAAGACATATTTATTCATACAGGCTTTTAAGCATAGACCCGGTTTCAACTGCTATTTTATGGTTCATTGTGTTCTTATTGATTCTATTTATTTTGTTTTTTATTGTTGTTTTACTGGAAAGCACCTTGTGCTCCTTTTGGCAGTTGTAAGGTGCTCTATAAATAAAATTTGATTGATTGATTGATTGATTTAGGCTCACTTGTGGGCCCCCCAGAATATCCTGTATTGACAAATGGACCCAACCACATACACCTCCACAATGCACTGGTACATTTTAAATGTCACTTCAGTATTACAATAATCTGTTTCTGTCTGTTTCTGGTAGAGGTTCTTCTCATAGGTTCTAATGTCAGGTCACCATCTCCAAGCTTGACTTGACTCCAAGCTTGGACCTACAGATCTCTCCTCCCTCTCCTTGCAGATCTACCAACACCTCTTCATCAGACTCCTCTGAACACTCCTCCTAATCAGGTAAGTTTATAGGTTCATCAATGATTTCTTTTACATGAGGTTTCTTTTCAGGTTTCCTGTTTCTCTCCGCTATTCTCTATTGTGAAATTCAACTGCACATGGATCCAGATGTGTTCCGGTTCTCTGCGTTGGAACCTACAAGTCAAACTCCTTGTCGCTGGAACTTTCGTTGCTGTCAAGGTGAGTATTCTTCCGTGAGCATGTGACCTGTTTTGACCTGTTACTCTGACATCCTTTTCTTTCCCGATGAACATCAGCTGTTCTCTGTTCATCAACCAGGTACGGACAAGGTAACAAAAGGTTCCGATAGAGCACTCTTTTCTTTCCAGTTCCAGCCAAGGATTCTACTACATACACCAAGCTATCCACTCCTCTCCTTTCTTTCACCATGTACGTTTGCTTCTCCCAGTAGGCTCTCAATTTCCCTGGGCCACCTCTTTCTGAGAGGTTCCGTACCAGCACATGATCACCTGGCTCCAAGACAGAACTCCATGCCTTTCGGTTATAATTCCTCTGCCCTCTTGCAGTGGCCTTCATGTTCTTGGTTGCTATCTCATAGGATTCCTGCATAGACTGTTTCCATCTTTCAGCATAATCCGTGTGAGACTGAGTGTTTGTGACTTACTTTGTGGGTAACACCAGATCAATGGGAAGAACTGGCTCTCGACCAAAATGGAGAAAGAATTGTGAAAATCCTGTTGACTTGTGCACTGTAGAATTATAGGCATGGACGACTTTGTTAATGTGGTCTGCCCAATTTGATTTCTCTGTCTCCTCTAGGGTCCTCAACATTGCCAAAAATGTCCTGTTGAACCTCCCTGCTGGGTTAGCTTGGGGATAGTAGGGAGTTGTACATGAATGCCTAATATGACAGTAACTCTGTAGCTTTTGGAACAAGCTGTTCTCGAATTCTCTCCCTTGGTCATGGTGGATTTTTGCAGAAAAATCAAAGCGCATGATAAAGTCTTTAAACATTTCCGGGCTGCTGTCTTTCCAGACTTGTTTTTGGTGGCATATGCCTGGGCAAACTTTGAAAAATGGTCTATGACCACGAGGATATACTCTGCTCCTCCTCAACTTTTCTCTAAGTGCATGTAACCAATCGAGATTATCTCAAATGGAGCTGTTGTCTCGGTGATCTGAATTGTGGTTCTGGTAATCCGGTTTGGTTTCTTCTGTCTTAGGCATCGACAAACTTTTGTGACATAATGTTCCATCTCTTCTCTCATTCTTGGCCAGAAGAAATGTACACGAGCTGCTGCCACCATCCGATCAACACCCATGTGAGCCATGTCTTTATGCAAGCGTTTGTATATCATACTTTTCAAACTTTCTGGGACAACTAACTGAGTTCTGGTCATTAGTTTCCTTTGCAAGACACCTTCCTCATCAATCTGTAAGTGATGCCATTCTCGTAGGAGCCGTCTGACAGCTTCTGGTTCTTTCAGTTTGTCCTTGTGTTTGAGTTAGAGTTGTTTCCCTTTCAGTTCCATTACTCGGCTAATGACTGGATCACCCAGCTGAGAGTTCCTGATATCTTGAGATGTACTGTAAGGTGTCGACTAATCTCTGATCCACCATACAGCTCCTCAGGTAAGGCATCAATGTTGCAGATGATTGCAGATATCCAGTCAACTTTTCCCTGTCGTTGTGCTTTCAGAGCTTCCCCGATTGATCCCAAGATTTCTTGCTCACATTCTTGAGTACACTCTCTCATTGTGACTTCAATGGGCACTGGTCTTCGTGACAAAAAATCAGCATCTCGATTTGACGCTCCTGGTCTATACTTCAAAGTGAAACAGTAGCCATAACCCACTACTCGTAGTTTGCCTCCCTGTCGTTGGTACAATACGGCTTCTAGCACCTCTTCTGAGGCATCCACATGAAGTACAAATGGCTTCTCCAAGTCTGGGTATGCCATAATTGGTGGGTTTGACAACTCCGTGATCAATTTCTCCAGCACTTCCTTATGTCTCCCTGTCCACTCTACTGGGTCTGATGGAGGTGCTTGCGAAGAAGTTTTTCCTGTCTTTCCTGGTAGTTTTATCTTGGATGTACTGGATTTTGTCAACAGGTCATATAGAGGCTTGGCTATTCTGGTGAAGTCAGTAATATATGATCTGTAGTAACCATGAAAAACCATGAGCTTCCTCACCTCACGAACAGTGCTGGGAATGTCCTGCTTTGTTTCATGCTGTACCCATGTTCAGAGATGATGCGGGCCCACATAGCAGACTTCCCGCTTGAAAAAGTCACATTTCTTTGGCTTTAGCTTGATACCACACTGTTCCTGTCGTTGTAGCACTCCCCTCAAATTCTGTAGATTCTAGTCGTAATCCTTGCTGAAGACTAACACATCATCATGATAGGGAACACATTTCATCCCTCAACTCCCCCAGACACTCTTCCATATATCTCTGGAAGGCGGCGGGTGAGTTTGTGAGGCTGAAAGGGATCCGTACCCACTCGTACAGCCCCCAAGGTGTTATGAATACTGTGTATGGCCTACTGTCTTCATTCATGAAGCCCTGATGATAGGCTTTACCCTGGTCCAGAACCGTGAACCAGGAGTTCCCCCCAGATTCTCTAGGATCTCTTGGATTCGTGGGATGGGATGCTTATCAGGGTGTGTCTTCTCATTGAGCAGCCTGTAGTCCACAAATAGTCGCAAGCTCCCATCTTTTTTTCTAACGCACACAACTGGTGAGGAGTAGGATGATGTCGACTTTCTGTATGCGAGTCTTCACCCCTTGATACAAAGGTCATGGGATTGCATTATATGTCTTTTGGACAAAGATGTCGTCTTTTAACCAAATATCCATTCTAAGGTCCTGAATACATCCAGTGTCCCAGTCCTCCTTTGCAAAGACTATTTTCTCTCAATAGCTGTCTCACATGTTCCTGTTATTCCCCAGGTAAATGACTGAGGTCCACTGGAGGGTCCCATCCTCTGCTCTCCCCTACCTTGGTCTGAAATCTCTGGAGTTGGTTTATTGTCAGGTGGTGATTGCTGAAGTTGAGGTTCAGTCGGAGACGGTGATTTCAATTCCAGCTGATGGATGGCATCCACTGTAGTACTAGTACTGTCGTGCAGTAAGGGTCACCTCTTCATGTGTGGTGTTTTCCACCATCACTGTTATGTTACCATCTTTCAGAGGCATCTGAATGAGCTGTTTGTTCACCTTCATCCCTGCAGGCAAGCTTCTGGATTGGGCTCCAGCATCATGTGTGTGCCCAGGGAAATCATCTTATTTGGTTTTCCACAACTGACATTCACCCTTGTGCACCTTGGAAGAATGATGGATTTTCGTCCCAGTCTTGATATGACAGCCACTATTTTTTTTTTTGTTTTTCTTCAAAAGTGATACAACGGCTTTTTCTTTCCTTGGGCTAACTTCCAGAGATGTGCTTAGCGTGTTCACCAGGAAACTCAAAGGAATTTGCTGGGCTGCATTTGCTTGAATCAGCTCCTCAATCACATTAAAGCCAATGATTGGTTTCTCCAAATCACTGGATGCAATAAGAATTGGTGCGAACAGGTGTTTGCCTTTTCCTTTAATGGTTCCAGACAGACAAAACTCTACTTCCATCCAGTCTTCATATGGAATGCTTGTCCCATTCGCCGCTGTAAGGTTGAGTCCTCCCTCCTCAAGCAGCTCTCTCACTGGTCACACCTCTGCATCAGGAAGATGTCTTTTCTTCCATTCTGAGCTCACAATTGACACTTGTGACCCCGTGTCCCAGAGCACTGATGAATTTACTAACCAACACTGCACCAGGCACCTGCGTCCCACCAAATGGCTGTCTTCTCTTGTTTGGTTGACCATGGACCTTCAGGTAAGGAAGATGTTGGTAAACTTTCCATGGCATCTGCAGTAATTTCAATCTTGTTTGACATTGCATTAATCACTGTCAGGCTGCTGCCCAGTGCTCACTACTGCCACACTTGTAACAATTTTCATATCTTCCCTCTGAGTCAGACTGCTGGCATTGGGTACAACCTCTAATGTTTGTTCGCATTGGTAGAAACTGATTACGGGTGATTCACTGGTTACTGCTTCTATCTGTTTGAGGTCGTGATGTTTGAGCAAGGCTTGCCACTTGAGACGTAAGGTTCTGAATTGCTTCACAGATCACTTTGTCCTGTGCGTCCAGCTTTTCCATCAGGGTGTTAGGTTTCGACACTTTCTTCTTATTTATATTAACACTTTTATCTTGTGCAGCACATGCCTGTGAATGTTCCTCCTCGCTGACTACAGCAACCTTGGCGATCTTGATTCGAGTAGTTGAGAACTTGGATTTTCTTTCAAGCTCCAGACTATATGACACGTTCATCTTCTCCAAAAGCACTTCATCTTCACAGGTGGTGTTGGAGGTGTGGAGCTCACTCAGACAGACTGTGCTGGTGAAGCCTGGAGAGTCGTTCTAAATCTCTTGTAAGATCTCAGTGTCGAGTTATTGTATTCACTGGATACGGCATCCTGCTGGAAAATCACTGGCTCGGATATCTGTGTAGCAATGATAGCACTAATGTCAAAGACACGATGAAGAGCAAGATCAGTCTCAGCCAGGACAAATCCAGCAGCACAGTTTATTTAAGAGTACAAAACTTTCAGGTCGAGGACACAGCTGTGTATTAATGTGCCAGAGACAAACAACACTACAGTACAAACACACTGAAGCCCTGTACAAAAACATCCCTGGTCATTTTCCTCTCTCTGCAGTATACATGTCTCCGGATAGGTCTGGTATACTGTATATGAGCTAGCAGAGCTACGACACTTCTGTAGTTCAAAGATATCTACATAAGTTTTCATCTTTGTCTCAACATTAAATTAAATTGTTGTCCTGAAGACAACTGAATACATAGCTTGCTGAAGTGGATGTCAGTGTAACACACAATTTAAGCTATAATTATAATTGTCTGTGTGTTTTTGTAAAGTATTTGTCAGCGTTTGTAAAGAAAATCTTCTAAGTCTATTTGAACACATTCATTGTCTCTATTTTTAACCTTCTGGGGTCTGACCATTTTGGGACACTGGCAGAGGTTCTGACATGCTCTTACATTTGGTCTTTTTTCAGTTATTTCAAAACATATTAATGGCTAATATCACATAACATTGTATTCAGCACAAACTGGGCTACAATATTATGTAAGTAAAATGTATGTACATGTTTGTATTTTTAAGTAAATGATGTTTATGCGTAGGTAGTAAAAAGAAAAAGAAAAAGAAAAGATGCTGAAATAAGGCCAAGAAACACATACTAAACATTTGTTCACACACAATTTGTTCTCTACTCTTGTAGAGTTGATAATTTGCTACAAAAAGAGGTAAAAACCATTTTACCCACTCATTCACATGAAACAATACATTGATTTAATTTTTGTAAGACAGTTTTTGTTGTGTAAAGGCAATATGCAAGAGAGGGTCAATGGTCATGAATATTGATGATTCACACCTGAGGCCCAACCCCTTAATGGCTTAGTCTGGATTGTGTTGACAAAAGAATGAATGTGTGGAGACTTAAAGAGAAAATCTTTTGCTTGTAGTGTAATAAAATAGTGTACAATGAAGTACAAAAGACTTAAGATTTTATTTATATCTGTACTTGACAAAATATTAGACAATATTTGCTTTCGATTTTAATTACCTCATTTAAAAGTAGACATTTCAGGCTTTCATTAGACATATGTATCATGTTCGTGTGATAAGTATTGGCGGAGTTATCAGTTCATGTTTGTAACGTGTTTCAGTAAGATGGTCAAGGAGACAGAGATGTCTGAATGCACACCCTGGTTATTTTCTTTATTTGCCAAAAGCACAGGGTTTGGTTGTTATTATGAAGGCAGTCAAATAAAAGTAGACACTTCACAGTTTCGAGTGATGTATTACATGTGTGTGTATGATTATGAATGACGGAGTATTTTAAATGGATTTCACGTTGAAGAGGAAAAAAGCGCCAAAAACGCGCCGGCGCACCTGTCGACCCCAGAGGGTTAAACACTCTAATTGTTCTCCAGCTTCATTTAACTCACTAGACACATTTATAGATGATTTAAATAATAAATGCTGAATGAGTCGGATCAGGAAAGTTTGTCAATCTCAGTGCAAGAAAAATTTTAATTAAACACAAGCAGCAGGAGTGTTAGGGAGCGGTAACTAATACTACAAACAGAACAGTTAGTGACCTGACAATGTGAAACTTACAGAAATAGTTTTCTCCTCTCGTCTGTTCCTCTGTGGATGTTTTTATATCTCTAGTGGGTGTGTCATGCAAACCAAATCCTGTGTTTGAACCATTTATGCTGAAACATTCAGCCCAACAACATAGCAGCAGTTTGTGTTCATTTACAGCAGCAGGAATCATTTTAATTCTTTGAGATGGGACTAGGCAGAGTTTTGTGTTACTTTACTCTAGCCAGTGCAAGGTTTCATATTCACTTACGAGCTATAGTACGGCTTGGATTCGACAACCTGCAGGAAAAGCTCTGGAGTGGGTCACACTTATGGGTTATGACTTTAAAACTTACTACAGTGAGAAACTGAAAAGCAGGTTTCAGGTTACCAGAGACACGTCCAGCAGCACAGTGACATTAACAGGACAGAACATGCAGACCGAAGACACAGCTGTGTATTACTGCGCTCGTGAACCACAGTGAGACGAATAAACAACATCACTGTACAAAAACTCCTCATTCAGTGTTCACAATAACAGGACACAGCACTGATCTATACGAGTCTCAAAAAATGTAAAATAAATAATAATAAATAAATAGATTGAAGTCAGTTCATATTTTAAATAATGTAATTGTAATTGTAATAATTGTAATAGATTTTAAACCGTAATGAAAAAAAATGTAAGATTACTGCACATGATAAACACTGTAATAATTACATCACTAAGAAGAAAAATTGTAAATGGTGATGAATAAAACACACATTGATTCATTGTTGATTATTTTTCTGTAACAAAACCTCCCCAAGTGTTTTATTCCTTACTTTCTGTCACTGAGCTTTACTCCTTCTCAATACAGGAGCAGGAGAAAGCCGTCTGTGTGAAATAAACCATCACCACGTAACCATTCCTACATTTAGGTTTCCTAATGTGTTCCTTAGATGAGTGAGGTGTCTTCTAAAAATGATTCGATTTGGTTCCCTTTCTGATAGAGAAACATTCTGTTGTAGAGATTTACATAGTACCTTATCATCCACTCATCTATCCAGTGAGCAGCGTGTGGTTGTGGGTTGAACATTTTCTTTGCTTTAAAAATATGTATGCAATAATATTGCTTGTGTGTTAAAAGATACAATGTGCTGAGTATGTTATATGGAGGCTTTCTTGAAAAAAACCCCCCCCCCCCCCCCCCCCCTCAACCACCCTCCTTTGCTCTCGTCCATAATTATAAGATACCGCTTAACATACTTAACTCAACATTACAATTTCACCCCCTGATACCTTCCTGTTGTTTCTGTACTTAGATAGTAAGATGATATTGCAAGCTTGTGCTGTTTGAAAGGAATGTATACCTTAAAGAATACAACTGGTCACTGACCACAGAGTTACCGGTTTGGGGAAGAGGAATGGGAAGGAATGTTGGTTTTAAAGTCAATAACAATTGATATTGAAATATTGAATATTGGCGAAAGGATTGGAAACGTATAAAAGCTTGTCTTGAATTACATTGTGTGTGCATTCTATTGTAGAAAGGCTCAGTGCATGTTATACTCTGTGTGCATCATTGAATAAATGCAAGCTTACACTTGCAGAGTGTCTCTTTGTTTGTTATAATCTTTGCATTTTAATGACTTATTTATTCTAATACTGGTTGATTATTTGAAGGAGATTTTATTTGTAATTTTCTTTTATTTTACTTTGCATATATTACACACATTTATCTGTATTACACTACTTTTAATAAAAAACAAGGCCTCCCATTGTGAGGACCCTGAAAAGACAAAGTCTGACTCCTTCATTTTAGATTTAGATTTAAACATTTACACAATAGATTAGGTAGAAGAACTTGAAGAGGATCCTTTGTTAGAAGAACACCTGTGTTCATGGAAAGACCAACACTGATAGTGATCTTGTGTTTTCAACACTAACCCGTGCAAACTACGACACATTCCTTAGTGGGATTATGGAAGGGTTTTCTACACAATTCGAAAACATGTGTCACTAAATTACTTCAACAAGCATTTCCTTGTGAGCTGTAAATATTCCCTCAGCAGGAACCTGCACCCCAGAGAACTTTATTATAAACATCATCATCCATTCGCACTCAGATCTTCCTCTTTATTCCAATCTCATCTAGCAGTTATTAATATTTATAATATTCCCAATCTTATGTATCACATTTACATTATGATGTCTTTATGTATTTGACTGGAGGTAAATCAGCTCTAGGACAATAATTGTGATGACTAGTTGGGACTATATACTGTACTATTCATGCTTTTATTCCTCCTGATTGTGATGCCAGCCGCAGGAACATTACAGGTCGATGGTTCATTTCCTGAAGTTAGAAACACAGAGTCTGTTCAGCAGCACAGAATCTAATGAGAGATCAAACTGAAATGTAGATGTTTACTGCAGCATCACTACTACAAACGGCTGGATTTAAAAAATCACCTGTAGGGGGCAGCAGCTGCTTGTTTTCAAGAAGGATTCATTCATGATATCTAACAGCTGAAGTGTGTTTATGCAAATTCACCATGTTATAATACAAAAACATCCTCTTGTTCACCCGAAGTTATAATAGGAAAGAATTAATAATACAGCATGTTTCCAGCAGTGTGTTGTGTTTAACACACAGTCTGTTCTCATAGTCTGAGCTTTAATAACTGAAATAACTGAAGGAGGCAGCAGAGCTCAACAAATAAAGTGGAAAAAAAAGTGAATCCACAAACTGTATTCTGTATGAGACTCATTCAGTATCAGTCATTATCAGACAAATATCTACATTTTCTCTTCTTTTTCACTCTTTCCATAATGTGAGATTAGTTAATTGGGTTGTTAAACACAGGTTGGACAAATGAAATAATTTATGTAACTACATCCTCCTGTGGTTGTGAGGTTTCTCAGTAACATGACAAGATGTATTTTATAATGCTGTTATAATGTAAGGTTCTAAATTAAACAGAATTGTGTTAGTAAGTTTTCTTATTATAGATTCACCTGAAAACACCTGATAGTGTATAACAGGGCTCGGCAACCTTAAACACTCAAAGAGCCATTTGGAGCCGTTTCCCACAGAAAAAAAAAGCACAGGGAGCCACAAAACCCTTTTGACATCTAAAATGTAAAACTGTAGTGTGTTGCATTCTAAATTATAAATTAAACAGAATTACAAATGACTAGAAATAAAGGATCCTGTTCTAAATGAATAATCATTTCTGTAAGTTTTCTTATTAGAAACTCACGTGAAAACACCTGATATACAAAAAACACCTGTATAAACTTACTCATTAACACCTCCCTTAATCTTCGTATTGGTTCAAACATAAGCTCAAGCTGCAGTGATAGATATCTCTAAAAAATACAGACATGTTTAAAAGATGAGGAGGTTAATGTATATATGAGAATCCATCCCATTTTGACCCTAAGATAAGGAGTGTCTCTATGCAAATGTCCTTCTCTGGTATATATTTAAGCAACAAAGACCAAGAGCTTTTACTTCTTCTGCTCCAACACACACCATGATCTCTACATCCCTACTGCTGCTGCTGCTGGCAGCCGTACACTGTAAGTGTTTTTACATTTGACATGTAATACAGTTTTGGTTCCTTAAAGCTTTTTGCTTTTACATCATTAAAATAACTTTTCTTTAACAGGTGTTCACAGTGTTGAGCTGATCCAGACCGGATCCACAGTATTAACTCCTGGTCAGTCACTGACAGTGAGACGAATAAACAACATCCCTGTATAAAAACTCCAAGTACACTGAAATAAAATTCTCATCCACCTGCATCTGATGAGATTTCCCCGACCACCACACACATCATTTTTTATTTTCCATCACGCTTCATATATTCTGAAAGACAAAGACAGATCGAGAAATGTTTTTACATCTTTTTTGTATTTGTAATACTGTACATATAATTTTCCAGTTTTATCGACAGTCCAACAGTAAAGGTTTACTCAACCTTTGGTCCTTATCTGTATCCTGTATATTTAAACTGCAAACACATTCGAGATGTTTGCACATTACGTTTTTCTTTAAGCGTTAAGGCCTGTGATGGCCGCTCTTTCTTTCTTAATTTGAAGATCTAATGACTGACAATTAATGTGCCATAAATATGAGATCATGTTATCCTGGTATTTACATTAAAGACATAAACACTAATGACACCATTCTCATGAAGCCAAGACATTACAGCTCTAGATTGAATAATCTTCACCATTTGATCAACCACATGGTAAGTAAATAGTAAATAACTTATATTTTGCTGTTTATAGAATGCACCTGAATAATGGCATGATTGTTGTTCACAGGTATTAATTAATAAATAAATTGTAACATTGGTTAAGTGGCATAATTATAGAAAGTGGTATTGATTATTAGAAAATTATCTACACATTTGTAGCAGTAACTTCATGTCACAGTAGAACAAAAAGTTGCAGAAATTCACAAATTAATGGGTTTTGTTTGTATTTTACACAAAGATTATCGGTACCTGCATCCACCACCTCTACAATTCCTGAGTGTGATGTAACCTGGTCCTTGTGATCCACCTGGTCCTTGATTATTGTCCTATAACAACACACCCGGGTGCTTTACTCCATACTGAATTTGCTAATATGCAGAGTGTGTTCACTTCACAGAAATTCACCTGAGAACATTTTTTAATGTTCCAAATTTTATAGATTTAAAATCACAGATTTGAGAAATGTATGCAATGAGGAGGTTTTTACATCTAGAGGAATCCATGTTTCACCCTCTAAGTTTCTCAAAAAACTGAGAAGAAGACATCAGCTAGCTTTCTGTCAGTTGATTTGATGAGATTGTCGTGCTAAATTTTAAACTACAATTATATTTTAAATGTATTCTTTTCAAATCAAGTAAATTAACACTGACATCTATACATCATATTATATTTGAGTTATGATTTAGATTGATCATGACCAAGTTTACAGTCCTGCTCACTGAATCATTGTTCCTTGTCCCAGTGGGATTGACTTGTACATTATTGTAGGAAATGATAAATCGATATATTGTCGCTGTTGGGCGGAAACCTTGTATGTCCAAATTTTGTAAATTTCATATTTTTTCACATATCGATGCTATTGGTCAGTCCCCACGTGGGTCTGTTATTTGTACAAATTATTAACCAATCTAAAGTCTTGAAAATAGCTTGAGCGCAAATATCTTAACTCCATTGGACACTTCAACTGTCCACCTCTTCTTCACTCACTTTTCATTGATTTGCTGTGAATCCTGAGGTTTTCTGAATGTCTTTTTTCTGGCTTTGAATGTTTAAGCTCTCACTATGTTCACTATTACTTTACATGCATAAGAAAAGTGCTGCAATCTATCAGGTGATGTGATGAACACAAGAAAGTGATGTACATGTCTGTAAGTCTCTGTCTCCTACTGTACTTCTCCATGTACCTCATGCACTGGATCCAACAGAAACTGTAACGTGTCTGTCTGTTTCCCCTTGTTTCTGTCTGCCGTCTCTCCCTGATGTTAATTGTTGACCCCGCCCACCTATCTGTTACCATGGACACTAATTACATTCAATCTCTTCCTCAGGTGTTTTGTCTTAGTCCTTGTCTGTCTCTGTTTTGTGATTGGTTCTCGTTCACCATATATACTCTGTCTGTTCACTTCAATGTTGTTGGTCGTTGTTGGTGTGTGCATGTCCGTGTTCCCGTTTCCTGTTTGTTCTGCGTTGCCTGCCTGTTTGTTTGTGTTTTGTTTATTAAAAACCTTAAACTGCGTTTGGATCCCCACCCGCCTTTGTCTCACCGTGTCAAATCGTGACAGAAACCAGGAACAGATTCAGATTAATTTGAGGGAACAGGAAATATATCAGATTTCAATCTGACCTTCACAGGAAGCGTTAATTACATCACAACACGTTCATATCATTATTAATAATAACAAACAGCTGAATTATTTCCCACATTAAATTGATATGAAGATGAAACGGGGTGTGAGTGTGATTAACAGCTGCAGAGCTGCACTCAACACAGCCTCTCTGTAATGTTTATGCAAATCTGCATCTCCTCTTGTAATATTAGCAGCGTTCTGATCTAGAGAGGAAACACTTCTCATTAGTCTTCCTTCAACACAAACATGTTTGCTTCAGCTCCACTGCTGCTGCTGGCTCTCGCCCCCTGTGAGTGTTTGGATTGAAGCTTTATTATTTCATCTGATCCTTTCAGTTCGACATGTCCACCTTTTCTTTTTCTCTTTTTACAGATGTGTTCTGTGCTACTGAGCTCATCCAGCCAGACTCACTGCTTATAAAGCCAGGAGAGACTTTAACCATCACCTGTAAAGTGTCTGGAGTTTCTATCACTGATGGCAGCAGCCACCGGGGAATAGCTTGGATTCGGCAACCTGCAGGAAAAGCTTTAGAATGGATCAATTTAATTGACTATGATGGAGATATTTATAAGAAAGATTCACTTAAAGAAAAGTTTGTGGTCTCTCGAGACACTTCCAGTAACTCTGTGACCTTACGGGGACAGAACATGCAGACTGAAGACACAGCTGTGTATTACTGCGCTCGTGATCCACACAGTGACACGACAAGCTGCAGTGCTGCACAAAAACCTCATCACAATTCACTTCCTCAATTACTGTAAATAACAACTACATTTTACTGAGTAACTAATCCTCATATTACAAATATTTCAGCTTAGACACCAATTAATTAATTAACTGGCATTAATAAAAATGAATAAATAAAAGTTTACTTAGGAATAATAGTCTTTTTTTATAACTATTTGAAATGAAATGTGTCTGCAAAAGACATTTATTATAAAGAACAACATCCATTCACACTCAGCACTCAGGCTTTAACTCTTCATCCCGAATGAACAAAAACCATCCAAAAACTCCTCAATCTATATCTAATAATTAATAAGAATCTCATGTAATTAAATGTGAAATGTGAACATTGTATAATTTGATCATGAATTTCTGGTAATGTACAAATTGTTTTATCATCTCACTAAATGATTTTTATTAATGGATCATCAGAAAACCAGGATTAGCTAAAAAATGACATCATGAAGGACTGGACATGTTTGTGTTGTTCAGTGATAATTAGTGATCAGAAAACTTTACGTTCTTCTGGATGTTCCAGTGATCCACAGTGATGGACTAAAAAGACATGAGATCTAATGAGTAAAGAGCAGTGATGAAGCTGACAGCATGAAACACAGCCGGAGTTTTACAGGAAGTTTTTTCTCCTCTCGTCTGTTCCTCTGTGGATGTTTTTATATCTCTAGTGGGTGTGTCATGCAAACCAAATCCTGTGTTTGAACCATTTATGCTGAAACATTCAGCCCAACAACATAGCAGCAGTTTGTGTTCATTTACAGCAGCAGGAATCATTTTAATTCTTTGAGATGTTACTTTACTCTAGTAATCTTTCAATGTTAGTACTGCATTATTTATTACATAATTAAAAATGTTTTGTTCTATTTTTAATGTTAATTTTTACCTTTGAATATTTTTCTATTTCAGATTCCTGCAGTCAGACACTGATCGAGTCTGATCCAGTGATCATCAAACCTGATCAGTCTCATAAACTGACCTGCACAGCCTCTGGATTAGACATTAGTAGACTTTACATGTCTTGGATCAGACAGGTACCTGGAAAAGGGCTGGAATGTGTTGCATATATCTCAAGTAGCAGTAGTGACATAAATTACTCCAGTGCTGTTAAGGGCCGCTTCACCATCTCCAAAGACGACAGTAAGAAGCAGGTGTATCTACAGATGAACAGCATGAGGACAGGAGACACTGCAGTTTATTACTGTGCCCGTGATACACAGTGATACATCCCCTTAGACATCAGTACAAACACACAGACTTACTACCGACACATCATAAACCCACATTTTCAGATTCATGAAGGTTAAAATACCAAAATGTTTACAGTGTCTCTGACTTACACGTTACCACTTGCTGATGTTGCCCCCTTGGACAAAGACGATCACACTTTTTGATTTTTCTGTAGATTTATTTTCCCCGTTCGTTCTTTTATTATTTTATGCCACAGATTCAGGGTCAGAACACACATTCGTGTTACAACATCCACATGCATACACTGTTTTTTTTTTATTTTTTCTTCTACACTCTTGTGTTTTTGTGTCTACCGCGCCACCACCAGTATGGGTTCACTATATTTTTCCTTACCATTTTTTTAACAAATTGTCTAACAATAAACATACAAAAACAAGTATAAACAAATTAAATAACTATCTGAGTTATTTGAGGTCACTACACCCCCCCCCCCCACTAAAAGTAATCAAATGAGTCCAAAACATGAATTCCACTAACAGTATCATGTAGCTGCTTCCTCGAAGCTTAAGAATAAAATCAATATCTTCTACCATACAACTGTGACATTACTACAATCATCTAACTTATAGGCTTTATGTGTGTTGAGAGCTGTCTTGTCTTTAGGCTCACTCGTGGGCCCCCCAGAACATCCTCTATTGACAACTGGACCCAACCACATACACCTCCACAATGTACTGGTACATTTTAAATGTCACTTCAGTATTACAATAATCTGTTTCTGTCTGTTTCTGGTAGAGGTTCTTCTCATAGGTTCTAATGTCAAGTCACTATCTCCAAGCTTGACTTCTCCTACAGATCCTTCCTCTCTCCTTGAAGATCTACCAACACCTCTTCATCAGACTCCTCTGGACACTCCTCCTGATCAGGGAAGTTTATAGGTTCATCAACGATTACTTTTACATGAGGTTTCTTTTCAGGTTTCCTGTTTCTCTCCGCTCTTCTCTATTGTGAAATTCAACTGCACATGGATCCAGATGTGTTCCGGTTCTCTGCGTTGGAACCTACAAGTCAAACTCCTTGTCCCTGGAACTTTCGTTGCTGTCAAGGTGAGTATTCTGCCTTGAGCATGTGACCTGTTTTGACCTGTTACTCTGACATCCTTTTCTTTCCTGATGAACATCAGCTGTTCTATGTTCATCAACCAGGTAAGGACAAGGTAACAAAAGGTTCCGATGCAGCAGTCTTTTCTTTCCAGTTCCAGCCAAGGATTCTACTACATACACCGAGCTATCCACTTCTCTCCTTTCTTTCACCATGTACGTTTGCTTCTCCCAGTAGGCTCTCAATTTCCCTGGGCCGCCTCTTTCTGAGAGGTTCCGCACCAGCACATGATCACCTGGCTCCAAGACAGAACTCCATGCCTTTCGGTTATAATTCCTCTGCCCTCTTGCAGCGGCCTTCTTCATGTTCTTGGTTGCTATCTCATAGGATTCCTGCATAGACCGTTTCCATCTTTCAGCATAATCCGTGTGAGACTGAGTGTTTGTGACTTACTTTGTGGGTAACACCAGATCAATGGGAAGAACTGGCTCTCGACCAAAATGGAGAAAGAATGGTGAAAATCCTGTTGACTTGTGCACTGTAGAATTATAGGCATGGACGACTTTGTTAAGATGGTCTGCCCAATTTGATTTCTCTGTCTCCTCTAGGGTCCTCAACATTGCCAAAAATGTCCTGTTGAACCTCTCTGCTGGGTTAGCTTGGGGATGGTTGGGAGTTGTACATGAATGCCTACTCCCACAGTAACTCTGTAGCTTTTGGAACAGGCTGTTCTCAAAATCTCTCCCTTGGTCATGGTGGATTTTTGCAGAAAAATCAAAGCGCATGATAAACTCTTGAAAATTTTACGGGCTGCTGTCTTTCCAGACTTGTTTTTGATGGCATATGCCCGGGCAAACTTTGAAAAATGGTCTATGACCACGAGGATATACTCTGCTCCTCCTCTACTTTTCTCTAAGTGCATGTAATTAATCAAGATCATCTCAAATGGAGCTGTTGTCTCGGTGCTCTGAATTGCGCTTCTGGTAATCCGTTTTGGTTTCTTCTGTCTTAGGCATCGACAAACTTTTGTGACATAATGTTCCATCTCTTCTCTCGTTCTTGGCCAGAAGAAATGTACACGAGCTGCTGCCACCATCCAATCAGCACCCAAGTGAGCCATGTTTTCATGCAAGAGTTTGTATATCATGCTTTTCACTTAAAGACAGGTTTGTGGTCTCTCAATACACTTCCAGTAACTCTGTGACCTTACGGGGACAGAACATGCAGACTGAAGACACAGCTGTGTATTACTGCGCTCGTGATCCACACAGTGACACAACAAGCTGCAGTGCTGCACAAAAACCTCATCACAATTCACTTCTTTAATTAAATAACAACTACATTTTACTGAGTAACTAAACCCTACATTCCAAACACTTCAGACGTTATTTAAAAACTTCTCAAACAATCAGAAATTATTGAATTACAAATTGTTTGTGAACATTAATTAGAAGATAAACTATCTGCAGTGTTTGATATGATGAAGATTTCTGTAAAGATATTTTGGTGTTGTTGGAAGGAATCTCCAGTGTCAGAGCTAGATCAGGGTTAAAGCTGTGACTTTATTTTCAGCATGAGAAAGTCTTCAGTACAGAAAAGTTTCTACATTTTCCGCAGTTTCAGGACAAGTGTTCTTGTGTTGATTATTTTTCTGTAACAAAACCTCCACAAGTGATTTATTCATTACTTTCTGTCACTGAGCTTTACTCCTTCTCAATACAGGAGCAGGAGAAAGCCGTCTGTGTGAAATAAACCATCACCACGTAACCATTCCTACATTTAGGTTTCCTAATGTGTTCCTTAGATGAGTGAGGTGTCTTCTAAAAATGATTCGATTTGGTTCCATTTACATAGTACCTTATCATCCACTCATCTATCCAGTGAGCAGCGTGTGGTTGTGGGTTGATTGTGGCAACAATGATTGTGATGACTAGTTGGGACTATATACTGTACTATTCATGCTTTTATTCCTCCTGATTGTGATGCCAGCTGCAGGAACACTACAGGTCGATGGTTCATTCCCTGAATTTAGAAACACAGAGTCTGTTCAGCAGCACAGAATCTGACGAGAGATCAAACTGAAATGTAGATGTTTACTGCAGCATCACTACTACAAACTCCTGGAATTAAAAATCACCTGTAGGGGGCAGCAGCTGCTTGTTTTCAAGAAGGATTCATGAAACTATGAAATCTAACAGCTGAAGTGTGTTTATGCAAATTCACCCTGTTATAATACAAAAACATCCTCTTGCTCACCCGAAGTTCAGATTCAGACATGTTCATATTCCGGTTCTTTAAATGACTCTGTAAATAAACTGCAGCTGATTTTCCCTGTCTGCGTCTGCAGGTTTTATGTGTTCAGGAGTCCAGAAGAGAACAAATGTCTGTGCTCTTATTAATAGAGAACAAAACTACTGGAATTAGAGGTGTAAGGATTTATATACTGTAACTAATCATATAATCAATACAGTCACACAAAGTCATTTTTAAGTAAATAAAAAAGAAAACATTTTAACCAGCAGTTGGAATCAGTGTTTAATGAGTGGATTCAGGAATAATACAGCATGTTTCCAGCAGTGTGTTGTGTTTAACACACAGTCTGTTCTCATAGTCTGAGGTTCAATAACTGAAACAACTGAAGGAGGCAGCAGAGCTCAACAAATAAAGTGAAAAAAAGTGAATCAACAAACTGCATTCTGTATGAGACTCATTCAGTATCAGTCATTATCAGACAAATATCTATATTTTCTCTTCTTTTTCACTCTTTCCATAATGTGTGATTAGTTATTTGGGTTGTTAAACACAGGTTGGACAAATAAAAACACTATAATTTAGTTTACTTACTATTAATTCACCTGATAGTATATAAACTTACTAATTAACACATTGATTAAAATTCTTATTGGTTCAAACATAAACTCAAGCTGCAGTGATAGATATCTCTAAAAAAATACAGACATGTTTAAAAGATGGGAAAGTTATATATATAATAATCCATCCCATGTTGACCCTAAGATAAGGAGTGTCTCTATGCAAATGTCCTCCTCTGTTATAGATTTAAGCAACAAAGACCGAGAGCTTTAACTTCTTCTGCTCCAACACACACCATGACCTCTACATCCCTACTGCTGCTGCTGCTGGCAGCCGTACACTGTAAGTGTTTTTACATTTGACATGTAATACAGTTTTGGTTCCTTAAAGCTTTTTGCGTTTACATCATTAAAATAACTTTTCTTTAACAGGTGTTCACAGTGTTGAGCTGATCCAGACCGGATCCACAGTATTAACTCCTGGTCAGTCACTGACTCTGACCTGTAAAGTGTCTGGATATTCAGTAACTGATAACACCTACTGTACAGACTGGATACGACAACCTGCAGGAAAAACTCTGGAATGGATCGGAACCATATGTGGTGGTGGGGGCACTGCCTACAGTGAGAAACTGAAAAGCAGGCTTCAGGCTTCCAGAGACACGTCCAGCAGCACAGTGACATTAACAGGACAGAACATGCAGACTGAAGACACAGCTGTGTATTACTGCGCTCGGCGACCACAGTGAGAGGAATAAACAACATCCCTGTACAAAAACTCCTCATTCAGTGTCAAAATAACAAGACATAAATAAAAAACAATAATCCCGCGAATGATCACAAAGTTTCAGGCGTTGATTTAAATTCATAATATTTTATCTCTAATATTGCTGCACATCATAAAGACTATTATAATTATATCACAATCCTGAACTTTATATACTGTTGTATCTTTGAGTAATAATAATCCCATCAACAAATTAGAATTTGTGTGAAAATGTGTGAGAAAGTGTGAGAGCATTATGCCATGACTATAGAAAGGTAAAACTATTCTTATGTTCTATTATCATAATCCCAATGTAATGCGTCTGTCTGTGTTTTCCTTTGCTTCTGTCTGCTGTCATTCCCTGCTGTTAATTGTTGGCCCCACCCACTTATTTGTTACCATGGATATTAATTGCACCCAATCTCCTCCCCAGGTGTTTTGTCCTAGTCTTTGATTGTCTCTGCCTTGTGATTGGTTATTGTTCACTATATCTACTCTGTTTGTCCACTTCCCTGGTGTTAGTCATTATTTCATGTAGTATGTTGTCTGTTTACGTCTCTGTTCCTGTAGCCTGTTCTGCTCAGTGTTTTTGAATGCTTATCTGTTGCTTGTTTCTTGTTTTTGTTTAGTAAAAGTTCAAACTGAATTTGGATCCTCACTCGCCTTTGTCTCTTCATGACAGAAAGACTAACCACAAATGGATCCAGCAGAAATCTTGTTTTGCCTATTTCAGGAGGATTCCCCAGTCGAGGAATATGCTGAGGTATTCGTGGACCTGTGTAACCAGGTCAGCTTTGGAGAGAAGACTCTCAAGGACATCTTCAGGTATAGACTAGAGAACATCCTGCGCTACTTAATGCCGACTAGCCGAGAGATAGGATCGTTGTGGGATTTCGTCAACTTGGCGTTGCTCCTGGGCGGGTCCTCAGTAACCCGTGGGCAGTGGAGAGACGGAAGCCGGCCTTAAATATTTTTTTGGGGGGGCAGCCAGCATCGGGGTCCGTGGGCTACAGAGCCAAACAAGCCACAGATGCCCGAATGCCCCACAGTGCCTCAGTCCAGCCCAGTCCCGTGCACACCTGTGACCGAGCAGGTTCACATGGCTACCATACCTGCAAGCTCGGCTGAGGCCCGTGCGAACCGGCTGGTCTCCAAACTGGCGGATACTCCGATGAGGTCGGTGAGTTGACTGGGTCGACGAAACCAGCTGGGTCGGCGGAACCACCCGGACCGACCGGGTCGGCGGAACCACCCAGACCGACAGGGTCGGCGGCACCACCTGGGTCGGCGGGACCAGCCGGACCGACCGGGTCGGAGGAACCTGCCGGACCAACAGGATTGACGGCACTACCTGGGTCGGCGGATCCAGCCGGACCGACCGGGTCGGAAGCACCACCTGGGTCGACGGAACCAGCCAGACCGACCGGGTCGACGGAACCAGCAGAACCAGCTGGGTCGACCGAAATGACCGAGTCGGAGAACGCAGTCGACATGGTTACACCCAAGCTCCCTGAACTCTCTGCCTGGCCTGAACCAAGCAATTTTCCTGTGTTATCTGTCCTGTGTTTTGTTTCACTGGATTTGCCAGCCATTCTACCTCCTGTCCCTGTTTACAGGCTCAGAGCACCCCCAGCGCCACCATGGGTTGCAATCACGGCCAGCTGACTGAGCGCACTGGCAGCCCTGCCCTGGTCTCCGACACTGCTTTGGTCTCGGGCTCTGCCTCCAGCACCACCCTGGCCGCCAACTCCGCTTTGGTCCCTGGCTCGACCTGCAGCACCACCCTGGTCTTCGGTTCTACTCTTGTCTCTGGCTCCGCCTCCAGCACCACCCTGGTCACCTACTCTTCCGGCTCCGCCCTGACCTCATGCTCTTCCGGCTCCGCCCTGACCTCCCGCTCTTCCGGCTCCGCCCTGACCTCCCGCTCTTCCGGCTCCGCCCTGACCTCCCGCTCTTCCGGCTCCGCCCTGACCTCCCGCTCTTCCGGCTCCGCCCTGACCTCCCGCTCTTCCGGCTCCGCCCTGACCTCCCGCTCTTCCGGCTCCGCCCTGACCTCCCGCTCTGCTGGCTCTGCCCTGGTCTCCTGCTCTGCCGGCGCCACCCTGGCCTCCTGCTCTGCCGGTGCCTGGTTTGGCTCTGTAGCCCACGGACCCCGAATTCATGATTATGGAATACATACATTTCACAAAAGTTCTACAACATTAACTGTAAGTATAAATCTAAAAAGAGTTCACTATATTCTACTTTAATTAATAAATAAATGGGAACCGTTCACAGACTGCTGCTATATAAGAGGAAAAGTGATCACAGTAATCAGTGCCATTAATTTTTGAAGCAGTAATTTCATGTCACAGTAGAACCAAATGGTGCAGAATTACACAATTTCATGTGTTTTGTTACATCTGACAAATAATCAGCACCTGCATCCACCACCTCTACAATTCCTGTCATCACACCACCTGGTCCTTGATTATTGTCCTATAACAACACACCCCATGTGTTTTATTCTTTTCTGAATATGTTGATATGAAGAGTGTGTTTACTTCACATAAATTCACATGAGAACATCTCTTAAGGTTCCAAATTTTATAGATTTACAATAACAGATTAGAGATGTTTATGAGATGATTAGGTCTTTACATCTAGAGGAATGCATGTTTCACCTGAACAATTACAGGTGAAATCCGTCAGAAACCAGGACAAGGACTGGAGTGGATCGGGCGCATTGATGCTGGCACTGGCACAATATTCGCTCAGTCTCTACAGGGCCAGTTCTCCATCAGTAAAGACACCAATAAAAACTTGCTGTACCTAGAAGTGAAAAGTCTGAAAGCTGAAGACACGGCAGTTTATTACTGTGCACGAGAGTCACACTGACACAACAGACTCCAGAGCTGTACAAAAACTTACACAAGCACGTCATCGTGAGCTGTAAATATTCCCTCAGCAGGAAGCTGCACCCCAGAGACCTTTATTATAAACATCATTATCTATTCACACTCAGATCTTCCTCTTTATTCCAATCTCTTCTAGCAGCTATTAATATTATTAATAATAATAATAATCCACATGTTATGTATCACATGTACATTATGATGTCTTTACGTATTTGACTGGAGGTAAATCAGCTCTAGGACAATGATTGTGATGACTAGTTGGGACTATATACTGTACTATTCATGCTTTTATTCCTCCTGATTGTGATGCCAGCTGCAGGAACACTACAGGTCGATGGTTCATTTCCTGAATTTAGAAACACAGAGTCTGTTCAGCAGCACAGAATCTGACGAGAGAACAAACTGAAATGTAGATGTTTACTGCAGCATCACTACTACAAACTCCTGGAATTAAAAATCACCTGTAGGGGGCAGCAGCTGCTTGTTTTCAAGAAGGATTCATAAAACTGTGAAATCTAACAGCTGAAGTGTGTTTATGCAAATTCACCCTGTTATAATACAAAAAATATCCTCTTGCTCACCCGAAGTTCAGATTCAGACGTGTTCATATTCTGGTTCTTTAAATGACTCTGTAAATAAACTGCAGCTCATTTTCCCCATCTGCGTCTGCAGGTTTTATGTGTTCAGGAGTCCAGAAGAGAACAAATGTCTGTACTCTTATTAGTAGAGAACAAAACTACTGGAATTAGAGGTGTAAGGATATATATACTGTAAGTAATCATATAATCATTCAGTATCACGAGACAATAATCAGGGTAATGTATTCAGTCACTCGGTCATCATTAGGAAGTGTTTTATTCACCTAAATGGAAATGGATCTGCACAGCATCTGGATTAGACATTAGTAGCTACTGGATGGCTTGGATCAGACAGGCGCCTGGAAAAGGACTGGAATTTGTTGCAATTATTGAGGGTGATAGTGATAGGAAGTTTTACTCCAGCACTGTTAAGGGCCGCTTCACCATCTCCAGAGACAACAGTAAGAAGCAGGTGTATCTGCAGATGAACAGCATGAGGACAGAAGACACTGCAGTTTATTACTGCGCCCGTCGCACACAGTGATACTTCCCCTTAGACATCAGTACAAAAACACAGACTTACTACAGACAAATGAAAGGCTCACAGTCTGTTACAAAAAATGATAGAAAAAATTTAAATTTTTTATTTTTTATTGTACATTTCTTTTCTTTTTTTTAAAGCTGCTTTGAGAAAATGAATGGAAAAAAGTTAATTAAATTAACAGATTAAGAACTATGGAAGTAGATAATTTGGTTACACAAAATGATTTACTATGTTACTGCTGATACTGTATCTGAGGGTTTCTCTCTTTTAAACCATGCTGATAAAATGCTCCAATTCTGAATTCCTACTTTCTTTATTTACATTGTTGGTCTAAGTGAAAGTTTTTTTTTTATTGGCAGCCAGAACATTATAATATTTTGTATCTGCATCTGTAGGGGGCAGCAGCTGCTTGTTTTTGTGAAGGATTCATGAAACTATGAAAACAGCTGAAATGTGTTTATGCAAATTCATCCTGATATGAAAAAAAAAACACCCTCTTGCTCACATGACTGAATCAAATGTACCTGGGTATAACCCTAAAGTAGGCGTGGCCTAAACTAATGATCATCAATGAAAATATACATAAACCCTGTTTCTGTGCTCCAGGAAACACTGGAAAAACCCACAGGTAGAAAAATGTGATAAATGTGATTCTGACTGTTCCTCAAACCAACAAACTAATAGACATCACAGTCCCAATACACACATCATAGTCCCAATACACACTGTAATACACACATCATAGTCCCAATACATACTGTAATACACACATCATAGTCCCAATACACACTGTAATACACACATCATAGTCCCAATACATACTGTAATACACACATCATAGTCCCAATACACAGCCTATGTTCTAGAAATGTAACTAACACCTTCTGAACACAGAAACTGTGACTTTATCGTGTGAGGCTCATTTTAGATGATTGTTGATTGAACATGTTCAGTTCAGTTAATCACAGAGACACATTAGTGTTTTGTTCATTTCACCCTAAGACCAATTCTTCTAAGAGGAAGAACGTTAATGTATAAATGAGTAAACCTGAGACTTCAAGATCATGATGATGCATTTCATGCAAATCCTCCATTTGTGTCTCTTACATTAAGGAGGTCTGTGTGAGTGTGTGTGTGTGTGTGTGTGTGTAGTGAGGAGGAGGACAGCAGCTGAGCATTTTACTTCACTTTACTTTTATATCAACAACAATGCTGTCATTATCAGTGTTGCTGCTGCTTTCAGCTGCATTCTGTACGTCTTCGTGTCGGCTTTAGATTTAATTCCTGTTTCGTGAAAATGACTTGATGACTGTTGATTACATTATTTATAATTATATATATATATATATATATATATATATATATATATATATATATATATATATATATATATATATATTACATTATTTAAAAAATATATATATATTATTTTTAAAAAAATTTTTAACATTAATTCCTACCTTTGAATATTCTTCTATTTCAGATTCCTGCAGTCAGACACTGATCGAGTCTGATCCAGTGACCATCAAACCTGATCAGTCTCATAAACTGATCTGCACAGCCTCTGGATTAGACATTAGTAGCTACCGGATGGCTTGGAATAGACAGGCACCTGGGAAAGGACTGGAATTTGTTGCAAGCATCTACAGTAGTAACATATATTACTCCAGTACTGTTCAGGGCCGCTTCACCATCGATGAACAGCATGAGGACAGAAGACACTGCAGTTTATTACTGCGCCCGTGACACACAGTGATACTTCCCCTTAGACATCAGTACATAAACACAGACTTACTATAGACACATGACAAACCCCACATTTACAGATTCATTGAGGTGAAAGAAATAAAATGTTTACAGTGTCTTTGACTTACATGTTACCACTTGATAACGTTTATTGGACTTTTCTGAACATTGTCTGGACATTTACACTGTTGAAAGATTATTAATTCACTTCTCAACATATTTGCAGTCATGTGAATACAAAAGTGCACCCTCTTGAATTTTGGGTTTAACTATTAAGACATAATAAAAATTAACAGGTCTTTAGCAGGTCTACAAATGAGGTAATAAAACCTCAGATGAACAATAACACATGATATATAACATCATGTCCTTATTTATTTAACATAAATAAAAATAATATGGAGAAGCCATGTGTGAAAAAATAAGTAAACCCTCACTGCTTCCACAAGAATAAAGATTCTTGTATAACACGCTTATTAGCAGGAACTACAGTACTTATCATTTGTAAGAAAAACTCCAGTCATTCTTTATGTTCATGGTGGCAGTAAATGCTGTAAATCACAATATTAGTTCAAATATAGCATGAATATTGTGAGAAAACATGTTCACAACTCCAAAGGGAACAAGTTGAGTTCATAAACCCACACATCCTCCATTAAATACATTTCAGATACATTCTCCTCCCATCATCAGCAGATAAACAAATCCAAGTGTCAGAGCTGGATCTCACTCTATTTATATGATGTGATGGTGTCTGTTAAACTTTGGAGAACAGAGAAGACTCCAGTCCAAACAACACACACCATGTTCTCTACATCTCTACTGCTCCTGCTGGCAGCTGCTCCTTGTGAGTGCTTTATCAAATTCATTCATTTACTAGATGAAGAATAAAGGTGCAGCATATATTGTGTGAGATATCACCATGTGTTTTCCTCCACAGATGTGCATGGTGAGGAACTGACTCAGCCTGCTTCCATGACAGTCCAGCCAGGCCAGAGTCTCTCCATCCAGTGCAAGGTTTCATATTCAGTTACGAGCTACACTACACATTGGATTCGACAACCTGCAGGAAAAGCTCTGGAGTGGATTGGGTACATCGGCGGTGGTGGTAGTACAGCTTACAGTGAGAAACTGAAAAATAAGTTCAGCATCTCCAGAGACACTTCTACTAACACAATAACAATTGGAGGACAGAACATGCAGACTGAAGACACAGCTGTGTATTACTGCGCTCGTGAACCACAGTGAGACAGAATAGTGGATTCCTCTTACAAAAACCTTATGAGACATGTTACAGACATCCTCTCAGTGTAACTAATAAATCATCTCAGTCACACTTTCACTTTCTTCCACTGGAATGAAGTCAGAAAACATTATTGAAAGAGTCTTCATTCTGAACCATTATTAATCCCTTCATTTTACAGGATTTTGAACCAGCAGTTGGAATCAGTGTTTAATGAGTGGATTCAGGAATAATACAGCATGTTTCCAGCAGTGTGTTGTGTTTAACACACAGTCTGTTCTCATAGTCTGAGCTTCAATAACTGAAACAACTGAAGGAGGCAGCAGAGCTCAACAAATAAAGTGACAAAAAGTGAATCCACAAACTGCATTCTGTATGAGACTCATTCAGTATCAGTCATTATCAGACAAATATCTACATTTTCTCTTCTTTTTCACTCTTTCCATAATGTGTGATTAGTTATTTGGGTTGTTAAACACAGGTTGGACAAATAAAAACACTATAATTTAGGTAACTACATCCTCCTGTGGTTGTGAGGTTTCTCAGTAACATGACACGATGTATTTTATAATGCTGTTATAATGTAAGGTTCTAAATTAAACAGAATTATAAATGAATAGAAATAAAGTTTGCTGTGTGTTTTCTTATTATAAATTGACATGAAAACACCTGATAGTGTATAAACTTACTCATTAACACCTGCCTTAAAATTCTTATTGGTTCAAACATAAGTTCAAGCTGCAGTGATAGATAAAAAATGCAGACAGGTTTAAAAGATGAGGAAGTTTTCTAATTTATATTTATGTATATAAGAATCCATCCCATTTTGACCCTAAGATAAGGAGTGTCTCTATGCAAATGTCCTCCTCTGTTATATACAGTATTTAAGCAACAAAGACCAAGAGCTTTTACTTCTTCTGCTCCAACACACACCATGATCTCTACATCCCTACTGCTGCTGCTGCTGGCAGCCGTACACTGTAAGTGTTTTTACATTTGACATGTAATACAGTTTTGGTTCCTTAAAGATTTTTGCTTTTCCATCATTAAAATAACTTTTCTTTAACAGGTGTTCACAGTGTTGAGCTGATCCAGACCGGATCCACAGTATTAACTCCTGGTCAGTCACTGACTCTGACCTGTAAAGTGTCTGGATATTCATTAACTGATAACAGCTACTGTACAGACTGGATACGACAACCTGCAGGAAAAACTCTGGAATGGATCGGATGTATATGTGGTGATGGTAACACTTACTACAGTGAGAAACTGAAAAGCAGGTTTCAGGTTTCCAGAGACACGTCCAGCAGCACAGTGACATTAACAGGACAGAACATGCAGACTGAAGACACAGCTGTGTATTACTGCGCTCGTGAACCACACAGTGACACAACAAGCTGCAGTGCTGCACAAAAACCTCATCACAATTCACTTCTTTAATTAAATAACAACTACATTTTCTGAGTAACTAATCCCCATATTACATTCATTCATTTTCTACCGCTTTATTCGAACCACTCGGGTCACGGGGAGCCTGTGCCTATCCCAGGCGTCATCGGGCATCAAGGCAGGATACACCCTGGACGGAGTGCCAACCCATCGCAGGGCACACACACACACACTCTCATTCACTCACACATTCACACACTACGGACAATTTTCCAGAGATGCCAATCAACCTACCATGCATGTCTTTGGACTGGGGGAGGAAACCGGAGTACCCGGAGGAAACCCCCGAGGCACGGGGAGAACATGCAAACTCCGCACACACAAGGCGGAGGCGGGAATCGAACCCCGACCCTGGAGGTGTGAGGCGAACGTGCTACCCACTAAGCCACCGTGCCCCCCCCCCCCCATATTACAATTATAAACAAATATAACATTTATAAATAAATATATTACAGCACATAAACCAACACTGGCATTAATAAAAGAAATAAATAAAAGTTTACTTAGGAATAATAGTCTCTTTTTTTAACTTGATGAAATGAAATGTGTCTGCAAAAGACATTTATTATAAAGAACAACATCCATTCACACTCAGCACTCAGGCTTTAACTCTTCATCCTGAATGAACAAAAACCATCCAAAAACTCCTCAATCTATATCTAATAATTAATAAGAATCTCATGTAATTAAATGTGAAATATGAACATTGTATAATTTGATGATGAATTTCTGGTAATGTACAAATTAAACAAAAAAAGAAACAAAGTGTTTTATCATCTCACCAAATGATTTTTATTAATAGATCATCAGAAAACCAGGAATAGCTAAAAAAATGACAACATCATGAAGGACTGGACACGTTTGTGTTGTTCAGTGATAATCAGTGATCAGAAAACTTTACGTTCTTCTGGATGTTTCAGTGATCCACAGTGATGGACTAAAAAGACATGAGATCTAATGAGTAAAGAGCAGTGATGAAGCTGACAGCATGAAACACACCCGGAGTTTTACAGGAAGCTTTTTCTCCTCTCGTCTGTTCCTCTGTGGATGTTTTTATATCTCTAGTGGGTGTGTCATGCAAACCAAATCCTGTGTTTGAACCATTTATGCTGAAACATTCAGCCCAACAACATAGCAGCAGTTTGTGTTCATTTACAGCAGCAGGAATCATTTTAATTCTTTGAGATGGGACTAGGCAGAGTTTTGTGTTACTTTACTCTAGCAATCTTCATTCAATGTTAGTATTATTATTTATTTCATATATAGACACGATTTAACATTTTTCTATTTTTCTTCCTTTTTTTTACTTTAACACCTATGTTTGTGTGTTCTTGCAGATTCCTGCAGTCAGACACTGATCGAGTCTGATCCAGTGATCATCAAACCTGATCAGTCTCATAAACTGACCTGCACAGCATCTGGATTTAACTTTGGTAGCTATTGGATGGCTTGGATCAGACAGGCGCCTGGAAAAGGGCTGGAATGGGTTGCAACTATAACTCATGACAGTGCTAGCAAATATTACTCCAGTGCTGTTAAGGGCCGCTTCACCATCTCCAGAGACAACAGTAAGATGCAGGTGTATCTGCAGATGAACAGCATGAGGACAGAAGACACTGCAGTTTATTACTGCGCCCGTGACACACAGTGATACTTCCCCTTAGACATCAGTACAAAAACACAGACTTACTACAGACACATGACAAAGCCACAGTGTCTAGACATTTATACTGATGTAATATTTATTTAATTCCCAGAATATATCTAATTGCCTACATTTTACAATATGACAAACTGACTATAAACTGTTGTAAAGACAATCAATTATCATTATTTCCTGTCAGTGTCACCCAAATGAGGATGAGGTTTCCTTCTAAACCTGGTTCCTCTCAAGGTTTCTTCCTCATATCATCTCAAAGAGTTTTTCTTTGCAATGTCACCTCAGACTTGCTCATTAGTGATAAATGTAATAGATAAATAATTAATTTTAAACTTTAACATTTTATTCAGTGTTTCGGTACTTTTGTAAAGCTGCTCTGAGACAATGTCCTTTGTTAAATGTGCTAAACAAATACACTGAATTGAATTAAATTCACAGATTGAGAACTGTGGAAGTAAATGTTAACAAAGCTGGAAAAAGAGCTCAGTGCCATAATCATTGAGACTAATATTGATTTCCCAATTAACTAATTAATTAAAACAAATGATTTACTATGTTACTGCTGATACTGTATCTGACTGTTTTCTCTCTTTTAAACCTTGCTGATAAAAAAATGTACATTTTCATTGTTGGTCCATGTGAAAGTTTTTTTTTTACTGACACACAGAACATTATAATCTTCTGTATTTGCACCTGTAGGGGGCAGCAGCTGCTTGTTTTTGAGAAGGATTCATGAAACTATGAAATCTAACAGCTGAAGTGTGTTTATGCAAATTCACCCTGTTATAAAAAAAAAACAGCCTCTTGTTCACCAAACGTTTGTGTCTGAATCAAAGAGCATGATGATGGGGCTGAAGGTCACTCAGTACTACATCTTTGTTATAATGCTAACCAAAGGTACCTGAGACTTCTGTACTGTTTATTTCTTCCCTCAAAATATCTTGACTGTGTTGATGATGATCTTTGTTATGTTTTATCTGCTAGGTGTCAGCCGTGATGAGATCAGACTGGACCAGTCTCCTGCTGTGGTAAAGAGACCTGGAGAAACTGTGAAGATCTCCTGTAAGATAAATGGATATTCAATGACGAGCTACAGCATACACTGGATCAGACAGAAACCAGGGAAAGCTCTGGAATGGCTTGGCTGGATGAATACAGGCAATAATGATGCAACATATGCAGAGTCTGTGAAGAACCAGCTCACCTTTACAGAAGACGTCTCAGCAAGCACACAGTACTTAGAGGCCAAGAGTCTGAGGACAGAGGACACTGCGGTTTATTACTGTGCCTGAAGTTCTACAGTGACTGGAGCTGAGGAAGCAGCTGTACAAAAACCAGACACACATTGTAACTGAACTAACTGAAGTTGCTTAACTTATGATTGTAACACAGATGAACACAGTTTGTATCTATTTACTGCTCCAATTATCTATAAATATACCTGGATATAACCCTAAAGTAGACGTGCCCTAAACTAATTATCAGGAATGAAAATCTAGATAAACCCTGTTTCTATGCTCCTGGAAACACTGTGAAAAGCCAAAGGTAGAAATGGCAGCTCTGTCAGCATGTTGTGTGACATCCCATTCCCAATACACACTGTAATACACACATCACAGTCTGACTACACACTGTAATACACACATCACAGTCACAATACACACTGTAATACACACATAACAGTCTGACTACACACTGTAATACACACATCACAGTCTGACTACACACTGTAATACACACATAACAGTCACAATACACACTGTAATACACACATCACAGTCTGACTACACACTGTAATACACACATCACAGTCTGACTACACACTGTAATACACACATCACAGTCACAATACACACTGTAATACACACATAACAGTCTGACTACACACTGTAATACACACATCACAGTCTGACTACACACTGTAATACACACATCACAGTCACAATACACACTGTAATACACACATAACAGTCTGACTACACACTGTAATACACACATCACAGTCTGACTACACACTGTAATACACACATCACAGTCACAATACACACTGTAATACACACATAACAGTCTGACTACACACTGTAATACACACATCACAGTCTGACTACACACTGTAATACACACATCACAGTCAAAATACACACTGCAACACACATCCCAGTCATCCCATTCCCAATTTAACTCATTGGACGGATGATTGATTTTTTTGGATTCTGCAAAAGTGATTCATATTTAACAACAATATTTTGTGTATTTTAGGAATTCTAAACTTTGACTCACTTATTTTTATGCATTTATGTGTATCACAGTGCAAATAAAATTCAAACCCAAGCAGCAGGAGTGTTAGGGAGCGTTAACTAGTACTACAAACAGAACAGTTAGTGACCTGACAATGTGAAACTTACAGAAATAGTTTTCACCTCTCGTCTGTTCCTCTGTGGATGTTTTTATATCTCTAGTGGGTGTGTCATGCAAACCAAATCCTGTGTTTGAACCATTTATGCTGAAACATTCAGCCCAACAACATAGCAGCAGTTTGTGTTCATTTACAGCAGCAGGAATCATTTTAATTCTTTGAGATGGGACTAGGCAGAGTTTTGTGTTACTTTACTCTAGCAATCTTCATTCAATGTTAGTATTATTTATTACATTATATATATATATATATATATATATATATATATATATATATATATATATATATATATATATATATATATATATATATATTCTTTAACATTAACTTCTACCTTTGAATATTCTTCTATTTCAGATTCCTGCAGTCAGACACTGATCGAGTCTGATCCAGTGATCATCAAACCTGATCAGTCTCATAAACTGACCTGCACAGGATCTGGATTTAGTTTTAGTAGCTACTGGATGGCTTGGATCAGACAGGCACCTGGAAAAGGGCTGGAATTTGTTGCAACTATCTACGGCAGTAGCATATATTACTCTAATGCTGTTAAGGGCCGCTTCACCATATCCAGAGACGACAGTAAGATGCAGGTGTATCTGCAGATGAACAACTTGAGGACAGAAGACACTGCAGTTTATTACTGCGCCCGTCACACGCAGTGATACTTCCCCTTAGACATCAGTACAAAAACACAGACTTATAGTCTGAGCTTCAATAACTGAAACAACTGAAGGAGGCAGCAGAGCTCAACAAATAAAGTGAAAAAAAGTGAATCCACAAACTGCATTCTGTATGAGACTCATTCAGTATCAGTCATTATCAGACAAATATCTACATTTTCTCTTCTTTTTCACTCTTTCCATAATGTGTGATTAGTTATTTGGGTTGTTAAACACAGGTTGGACAAATAAAAACACTATAATTTATGTAACTACATCCTCCTGTGGTTGTGAGGTTTCTCAGTAACATGACAAGATGTATTTTATAATGCTGTTATAATGTAAGGTTCTAAATTATACAGAATGATAAATGAATAGAAATAAAGTTTCCTGTTCTAAATGAATAAAAAATTCTGTAAGTTTTCTTGTTATAGATTCACCCAAAAACACCTGATAGTGTATAAACTTACTCATTAACACTTGCCTTAAAATTCTTATTGGTTCAAACATAAACTCAAGCTGCAATGATAGAAATCTCAAAAAAAAATAAAAGGTTCTAAACATTATTACAGTAATACAAATACTTTTTTACTGAAAAGTTTACTCAACCTTTGGTCTTTATCTGTATCCTGTATATTTAAACTGCACCCACATTAGAAATGTTTGAACATTATGCTGTTCTTTAAGCTTTAAGGCCTGTGATTGTCGCTCTTTCTTTATTCACACAGCATCTAAGCAACATGTAGAGGATCAAAGGACTGACAGTGTGTCATAAATATGAGAACATGTTCTCCTGGGATTTACATTAAAGTCATAAACACTAACTTATGAAGCTAAGATATTACAGCTCCATTATATCATCATCTCATTAAACCAGACTGCATCATCCACACTGTTTCATCAACTACATCATTAGAAACTAATATTTTGTGATCGTGTTGTTTTAACATTTGTAGGAAATGCCTCATGTCTTCCGAAAGCCTAAACACTGTCATGCAAATCAAACCCCTTCATAAATGATTAGAGGTGTTCTCAGGAGAAGTGAGGGTCTGGGTTCAGGTTCAGATCAAACCATGTTCTCTACACTTCTACTCTTGCTGTTAACAGCTACATCTGGTAAGTGTGTGGAGAATTTTGGAAAGATGCAGATCATTGTGTACATTTTCCTGTTTTATAGAATGCACCTGAATAATGGCATGATTGTTGTTCACAGGTATTAAATGTATTGAACTGGTTCAGCCTGCAGTCATGCTGGTTAAGCCTGGAGAATCATTTTCAGTCCCCTGTAAGATCACTGGATACTCAGCCACTAGTCAATGTACTAACTGGATACGACAATCAGGACAAAAACTGGAATGGATCGGCTGGTACTGCAGCTCCAGTGATACTGGCAGCAGCGATTCACTAAAGAACAAGATCCGTTTCTCAGCTGATGCCTCCACCAACACTGTGACTTTACACGGGCAAAACCTTCAGACTGAGGACACAGCTGTGTATTACTGCGCTCGTAACTCACAGTGAGACAGATCAACAAAGACGCTGTACAAAAACATCCAGTACAGAAGTCTGTTAGAGGCAGAAACTGTGTCTTACTTCAATGTTTCACCTTCTGAGTTTCTCAGAAGAGTGAGAAGATGATATCAGCTAACTTTCTCTCAGTTGATTGGATGAGATTGTAGTGTGAAATTTTGGAACTACAATTAGATGTTAAATGTATAACTTTTAAATCTACTAAAGAAACCCTGACATCACATCATCACATTATATTTGAGTTATGAGTAAGATTGATCAGGCCATATTACTTTTCTGAAGTCCACTAAATAATTGTTCCTTGTCATAGGTTATATTTTGATTCATATTAAAATTGTTAAACAGAATTTATTCTTTTAAAGTGTCATATAAATAAAATTATTAACATTTATTTTTATTTAGAACTTTGCCTTGCTGTGGCTCTTGAGGTTTTATGAAGCTTGAATGTCTTTTTATTGGACTTTTTGTTTACTGAAAGCTCTCACTATGTTCACTATAACTTTGCATAAGAAACGTGCTGCTATCTAGCAGTTGATGTTCACAAAAGACATCTTCTGGTTTCTTCAAAAAGAATTTAGGAAAAAGAGAAGATGTTTTAAATGATTCAATTATTCACAAAGATTTAAAACAGACAAATTGTTGGCATGAGCTCCTGACAGGTTGAGTCAGCTGTAATATGTGACCTGAAATATTTCTATAATTAAATTCAGTTTCAAACAAATCACAGTTTCTTAAGAAAGAAGAATGTTTTTCTGGATGTTACAGTGATCCTTGTCCTACAGTGAATGCTTTTATTCTTTAAGAAAAAAATAAACAAAAGACTTTTGAGCTGCCCCTTTTTTAAACATTAACTACATTAATAACACAGGAACCTTAGGCAAAAGAACATTTCATGTAAAATAGAACAGGGCAGAATTTACTGAATAAAAGAAAAGTGCAGAGCTTTGAGCAGCTCCCTTTTTCCTCTCTCATTTCCACCTCTCCTTACTCCCTTTCCATCTTCTGTTCCTAGTGAGAGAATTGGGCATGTAACTGTCCTGCCAGCAGTTTGAATCTTAATTGTCCTGCCAGCATAATTAGGTGCATTACTGCCACCTTCTGCTCTGGAGTGTGGAACAGAAACAATCTGTTTTTGGCTCGGCTTTTGATGACGCTCCTGTCGTAATAAGTAGATTAACTGTGCATTAACAAAAGATTTATCTTTTTATTAATATCAAAGAGCTTAAATAATCCTATAATATTAGATTATAATAAGGAGATGCTTAATATGATAATATTAGAATTTTAACGGGTCCGGGCAGACCCGTCACTTGGTCCGGATCCGGACCGTAGTCCGCCATTTGGTGATGCCCGTTGTAGTCCATGTAAAAATGTATTGTTATTTAATTATTTATTTTTCTAGCAGCCAGAACATTGTAATTTTCTGTATCTGCTCTCTAGGGGGCAGCAGCTGCTTGTTTTCTAGGATTCATGAAACTATGAAATCTAACAGCTGAAGTGTGTTCATGCAAATTCACCAAGTTATAAAAAAATAGCCTCTTGTGCACCAAAAGTCTTTCTAGAGCAGACCTCTACCTTTCCAGGCGTTTCTCCACCTGCTCTCTACTGTCACTACAGAATTTCCTGAAATCTCACTTTTTTAAAATAAGGAGACTGATAAAAAGTATTTGTTAAAGCCACTCTACTCTATTCAATTCCAGTATATTGATATGAATGAGACAGTGAATAATGAGATAAATGTAGAGATCAGATAGTGAAGATTGTGACGATGACAAAAGGCATGAGGCTGATCTGAGGAGGTTTTTGTACAGGCACTTCAGTGATCTGTATCACCGTGTTATGGTAGCGCACACAATAATACACAGCTGAAGAGTCACCGTGTTACTGGAGGTGTCCTGAGTGATGCTGAACCTGTTTTTCAGTGATTCTGTGCACCCTGTGCTTCCATCACTACAAATGTATCCAATCCACTGCATATTTTTCCCAGCAGCATGTCGAATCCAGTTTGTACAATAGCTGCCATCAGTCAAGCTATAACCAGACACTTTACAGCCAGTGGTCAAAGTCTGTCCAGGCCGGACAATCACATCACCTGGCTGAGCAAAATCGATTGCGCTAAAAACAACTGCAATAAAAAAATATATATATAGACAGAAAACATAATTTTTTTCTAAACAATCTCAACATGAAATAGACAAAGTACAACAATGTAAGGTTTAATCAAACTTACAGGACGTAGATGTGTCCAACACCAGGAGATATACAAGCAGCATGGTTACAGTTGAGGCTGTACTGGTGGGAGCTGCTCTCTAGTCATCCAGCTTTATTGATGTATAGTCAGGGACAGAGTTTACATAATTTAACCTCATGCAAAATAGTACTATTCCTCATTTGGTGTAATGGTGAAGGGGCTGCAGGATACAGCTACTGACATGTCCTAAAGTAGTTACTGTAACAGATAGACTACTTTTTTACCTTAAACATTTTAGTGTACATCATGTCTAAATTATAGGTATTAGAATCAGGAGTTTGTTGGGACTGGAAGTCATTGGAAATCTGAGATAACATTAAAATATAACATTTAGATTCCTGAGAGTTTTTTTCTTTGCATTCATTAAATGGTCAAAATGCCAATGATTTATGTATATCATAGTTTACTGTTAAGTGTTATAACTAGTTATTAATTCATTCCATAGAGGTTTTATATTTAGTGTTAGCTAAGTCAATTGTTTTTTTTTTTTTTTGTTAAAATGACATAATGTCCGCATAAAGTCAGATTTAATATTTTTTGAACAAAACCTTTATTCCAACATAGAATTTAAGCAATTAATATAATTAGAATTCTGTCTTTGTAAAGAAAATCTTCTCAGTCTATTTGAACACATTCAGCGTCTCTTTTTTAAACACTAATCGTTCTCCAGCTTCATTTAACTCACCGGACAGATTAATGATTTTTGGGATTCTGTAAAAGTGATTCATATTTAACTACAATATTCTGTGTATTTTAGAAATTCTAAAGTTATACTCACTTTTTGTGGTTTTGTATTTGATTTAAATACAAATGCTGATCAGAAAAGTTCATGTATTTATGTAAATCTCAGTGCAAGAAAAATTCTAATTCAAACCCAAGCAGTAGTGTTAGGGAGCGTTAACTTATACTACAAACAGAACAGTTAGTGACCTGACAATGTGACACTTACAGAAATAGATTTCTCATCTGTTCCTCTGTGGATGTTTTTATATCTCTAGTGGGTGTGTCATGCAAACCAAATCCTGTGTTTGAACCATTTATGCTGAAACATTCAGCCCAACAACATAGCAGCAGTTTGTGTTCATTTACAGCAGCAGGAATCATTTTAATTCTTTGAGATGGGACTAGGCAGAGTTTTGTGTTACTTTACTCTAACAATCTACATTCAATGTTAGTATGATTCATTACATCATTTAAAAATATTTAGTTTTGTTCTATTTTTAATGTTAATTTCTACCTTTGAATATTCTATTTCAGATTCCTGCAGTCAGACACTGATCGAGTCTGATGCAGTGACCATCAAACCTGATCAGTCTCATAAACTGACCTGCACAGCATCTGGATTTACCTTTCGACAGGCACCTGGAAAAGGACTGGAATTTGTTGCAAGCATCTACAGTAGTACCATATATTACTCCAGCGCTGTTAAGGGCCGCTTCACCATCTCCAGAGACGACAGTAAGATGCAGGTGTATCTGCAGATGAACAACATGAGGACAGAAGACACTGCAGTTTATTACTGCGCCCGTCACACACAGTGACACTTCCCCTTAGACATCAGTACAAAAACACAGACTTACTATAGACACATGACAAACCCCCATTTTCAGATTCATGGAGGTGAAAGAACCAAAATGTTTACAGTGTCTCTGACTTACATGTTACCACTTGCTGACGTTTACTGGACTGTTGTGAACATTGTCTGGACATTTATACTGATGAAAGATTATTAATTCACTTCTTAATATATTTGCACTCATATGAAAAAGAAAGTGCACCCTCTTGAATTCCTGGTTTAACTATTTAGATATAATAAAAATTCAACCAGTCTTTAGCAGGTCTTCAAATTAGTTAATAAAACCTCAGATGAACAAGAACACATGACATACAGTATAAAAACATGTCATTATTTATTTAACATAAATGCATCTAATATGAAGAAGTATATGTAAAACATGTGAAAAACTAAGTACACCCTCACTGCTTCCACAGGAATTAAGAGGGTAAGTAGCACCCAGGTGTTGCTAATGTAATGCAAGTGATTGATTGATCACTAGCAAATGTGACAGAGTTCACAATAACAGGACACAAGACACAACACTGATTTATTCAAATCTTATAAAATGCAAAATAAATAAGTAAACTAATAAATGAATAATCCACAAATGAGAACAAAGAGATTAAAGTTAGTTATTTTTTTAAAATAATTGTAATATAGATTTTAAACCATAATACAAAATTATTAATGTTACTGCACATGATACACACTGTAATAATCATATCACTAACACGAACTTATGATAATGTAGGTTGAAGGATTAGTCGCTATTCCTCTCTGTTACATCATCATAACCCCCACATGTTTTCTATCATGACATCATGATGCAAATCCAGACAGCTGTGTGTCCATGCTGTATTTATGTGCAGCTGAGCTGAGTGGAGAGATCGAGTCTCATCAACACTCACCATGAAGATCCCACTCTCCTTATTCCTGCTTGTAATCAGCTTCATAGGTGAGTTCTCATGCAGAATCCCAAATATATTAGACATTATTTTTTTTTTATTTTACTTACTTTAATGTTTTCTTTTTTCTGTATCAGGTATTCAGTGTCAGAGTCTTGAGTCTATTCCCACTGGTTCAGTGGTGAAAAAACCTGGAGAAACTCTGAGTCTTTCCTGTAAAGGATCTGGGTTTAACTTTGGTGGCCATGGCATGCACTGGATCAGACAAAAAGCTGGAAAAGCTCTAGAATGGATTGGGGTTATCTGGTACGATGCCAGTAAAACAATATACGCCAAAGACATTGAGGGACGTTTGGAAATTACCAGAGACAACTCCAAAAACATGGTGTATCTGCAGCTGACTGGTTTGAGTGCCCAGGATTCTGCTGTTTATTACTGTGCTAGAAACCACAGTGGTACAAACATGTTAATCAGCTGTACAAAATCCTCCTCCAGATGTGGACAAAGAGAAAAGAGCTGTCAATATAAAGGGCACTTTCACGAGATCTGCAGGTGGCGCTACAGCTCAACAAATATACTGTAACATTGTCGGTTTCTTTAAAGTACAACATATTCTCATATCCCCAGTCAGATCTAGATACTCCACAATTTCTATGTATTTCTGTGACACAATGAACACTGAGACTGTCTCTTATAGTCATATTCTTACAGAGGAACCAAAAAGAAAATAAATAACATTTACAGAAAATGTCTGACTTTAATTAGTGATTATTGAATAAATACATTTCACAAAAGTTCCATAACATTAACTGTAACATTAAACTTAGAGTTCATTCTTCTTTAATTAATAAATAAATTGTCACCATTCACAGACTGCTGCTGTATAAGGGGAAAAGTGATCACAGTAATCAGTGCCATAGATTATTAGAAAATAATTATCTTCAGGTTTGTAGCAGTAACTTCATGCATTAAATATCTCAACTTTAACTGTGAAGATCTGTAAGATACACGGCTTTGTTATGACTGAGTACAACATGCACTGGATCAGACAGAAACCAGGGAAAGCTCTGGAATGGGTTGGATATGTGAACTCCGTAGTCTAACTGTACCTCTGTACTGTAAGTTTGGCTTTAACAGCTTCAGCCATGTTCATATTCACCTTCTCATAACAGAAACCAAGAAATTTGCAGACATGAGAATCATTTCTGTGTTAATGTAATTCTCTAGAGTGCAGCCTACACATGACTGATAACGACATAAAGGATCGTTTATCTAATTATTAACATTTTCATGGATTATGGTGGAGATTAGGATTAATTTGAGGGAACTGGAAATAGATAGTTTTTCAATCTGACCATCACAGGAAGCGTTAATTACATCACAACACGTTCATATCATTATTAATAATAACAAACAGCTGAATTATTTCCCACATTAAATTGATATGGAGATGAAACGGGGTGTGAGTGTGATTAACAGCTGCAGAGCTGCACTCAACACAGCCTCTCTGTAATGTTTATGCAAATCTGCATCTCCTCTTGTAATATTAGCAGCGTTCTGATCTAGAGAGGAAACACTTCTCATTAGTCTTCCTTCAACACAAACATGTTTGCTTCAGCTCCACTGCTGCTGCTGGCTCTCGCCCCCTGTGAGTGTTTGGTTTGAAGCTTTATTATTTCATCTGATCCTTTCAGTTCGACATGTCCACCTTTTCTTTTTCTCTTTTTACAGATGTGTTCTGTGCTACTGAGCTCATCCAGCCAGACTCACTGCTTATAAAGCCAGTAGAGACTTTAACCATCACCTGTAAAGTGTCTGGAGCTTCTATCACTGATAGCAGCAGCCACTATGGAACAGCTTGGATTCGACAACCTGCAGGAAAAGCTTTAGAATGGATCAATTTAATCTATTTTACTGGGAGTATTATTAATAAAGATTCACTTAAAGACAAGTTTGTGGTCTCTCGAGACACTTCCAGTAACTCTGTGACCTTACGGGGACAGAACATGCAGACTGAAGACACAGCTGTGTATTACTGCGCTCGTGATCCACACAGTGACACAACAAGCTGCAGTGCTGCACAAAAACCTCATCACAATTCACTTCTTTAATTAAATAACAACTACATTTTACTGAGTAACTAATCCCCATATTACAAACACTTTATACATTATTTAAATACTTATAAAACAATTAGGAATACATTGAATTATAAATTGTTTGAGAACAATTAATTAGAAGATAAACTATCTGCAGTGTTTGATATTATGAAGATTTCTGTAAAGAGAATGTTTATTTCGTGTTGTTGGAAGGAGTCTCCAGTGTCAGAGCGAGATCAGGGTTAAAGCTGTGACTTTATTTTCAGCATGATAAAGTCTTCAGGAAAGGAAATTTGTACTTTTTCCTCAGTATCAGGACAAATCTTGAGGGAAGGACTGTTTCTAGCTGTAATAATGAACACGATAACAGGAAATAACTTGTTTTTCTGGCCCTAACACAAGATTAAAAATAACTATAAATAAATAAGAAAAGAAAAGAAAAATTGTAAATGGTGATGAATAAAATACTTCATGTTGAGATGATAACAGAAACTCTGCTTTGATTCATTGTTGATTATTTTTCTGTAACAAAACCTCCCCAAGTGATTTATTCCTTACTTTCTGTCACTGAGCTTTACTCCTTCTCAATACAGGAGCAGGAGAAAGCCGTCTGTGTGAAATAAACCATCACCACGTAACCATTCCTACATTTAGGTTTCCTAATGTGTTCCTTAGATGAGTGAGGTGTCTTCTAAAAATGATTCGATTTGGTTCCCTTTCTGATAGAGAAACATTCTGTTGTAGAGATTTACATAGTACCTTATCATCCACTCATCTATCCAGTGAGCAGCGTGTGGTTGTGGGTTGAACACCTCCATAGTGGTCATGGACGCTCCCTATTCAAATAGAGTGGTGTATAAACAGCATGTTCTTGGCTGCTCTAGTTTCCAGTGAGCTCTGTGAGAGATAACACTCCCATACACTTTAAATCTGACTGAAGCAGAACTCAGAGAAGGATGATTTTAGGACAGTGTATTTTATTGCTACTCATTTCATGTATGTTTATGTTTTTTATGTGAAGATTATTAGCATCATAATCAGTATAAGATAACATTACTGAGTTCTATTCTTCTCTTCCAGATTCTTATGGACAGTCCTGACCTCCTCTGATTCTGTGGTGAAGAGACCTGGACAGTCGGTCACTCTGTCCTGTACTGTCTCTGGTTTCTCAATGGGCAGCTACTATATGCACTGGATCCGTCAGAAACCAGGACAAGGACTGGAGTGGATCGGGCGCATTGACACTGGCACTGGCACAATATTCTCTCAGTCTCTACAGGGCCAGTTCTCCATCAATAAAGACACCAATAAAAACTTGCTGTATCTACAAGTGAAGAGTCTGAAAGCTGAAGACACGGCAGTTTATTACTGTGCACGAGAGACACATTGACACAAAAGACTCCAGAGTTGTACAAAAACTTACACAAGCACGTCCTCATGAGCTGTAAATATTCCCTCAGCAGGAAGCTGCACCCCAGAGACCTTTATTATAAACAACATCATCTATTCACACTCAGCACTCAGATCTTCCTCTTTATAACAATCTCTTCTAGCAGTTATTAATATTAATATTAACAATAATCCACGTTATGTATCACACTTACATTATGACATCTTTACTTATTTGACTGGAGGTAAATCAGCTCTAGGACAATGATTGTGATGACTAGTTGGGACAATATACTGTACTATTCATGCTTTTATTCCTCCTGATTGTGATGCCAGCTGCAGGAACACTACAGGTCGATGGTTCATTTCCTGAATTTAGAAACACAGAGTCTGTTCAGCAGCACAGAATCTGATGAGAGATCAAACTGAAATGTAGATGTTTACTGCAGCATCACTACTACAAACTCCTGGAATTAAAAATCACCTGTAGGGGGCAGCAGCTGCTTGTTTTCAAGAAGGATTCATGAAACTATGAAATCTAACAGCTGAAGTGTGTTTATGCAAATTCACCCTGTTATAATACAAAAACATCCTCTTGCTCACACGAAGTTCAGATTCAGACATGTTCATATTCCGGTTCTTTAAATGACTCTGTAAATAAACTGCAGCTCATTTTCCCCGTCTGCGTCTGCAGGTTTTATGTGTTCAGGAGTCCAGAAGAGAACAAATGTCTGTGCTCTTATTAATAGAGAACAAAACTACTGGAATTAGAGGTGTAAGGATATATATACTGTAACTAATCATATAATCATTCAGTATCACGAGACAATAATCAGGGTAATGTATTCAGTCACTCGGTCATCATTAGAAAGTGTTTTATTGGGTCAGAGTGCAGGCTCCAGAGTCCATCCCAGGAACACTGAGCGTACATTCTGGTCATGTTACACATTCACACACTCATTCACACCGAGGGGCAATTTAGAGAAGACGGGTCACCTGCTTCACTCCTGATTCCATTTCTTGAAGCAGATTATTTTAGACTTCTGATTAAGAAAGAAGAAGAATAAAGAATAGTTTCAGCATCTATCTGTTGTGATATTAGATTTCAGCTTTCTCTTCTGCTCACTAGAGATTACAAATCTTCTTTAGGATTTAAAAACACCTGATCTAGAATCTTCTCAGCTCGTGTAAACTTTCATAGTCGTACATTTTGGAGTTGTATTTGAACAAACAAGCAAAATCTCGTATCTGTAAACTGTCGTGGCCGTAGATTTTGGGATCCAACTCCGCAAAATTAAAATTTACACACAAATGCTTTGAATTACGTACGATTATTATTGGCAGTGTTTTTATTCCATACTTTCACAGTAGGAAAAAATATAGACTATGAAAGTCAATGGGTGCTGTCTGATTACCAACATCTGATCTGATCATACAGTTTTGGTACAAATCGAGGGTGAGGAAATAACACAATTTTCATTTTTGGGTGAACTTTATACCTTTAAGAGCTACATTTAGCCTTAAATGTTATATGAATATGAGACCTGGAGCACAGGTTTTATCAGCTGTCAATTTTCAATGTACATTTAAGAGTGAACAATAAACATTTGTTCAGTTTTATCACCAACACTCTTTCATTGGAGAATATTACGAACTGAATGAATTGTAGTTTACAAAGCTTTCCAAATACATTTGTACTAGGGCTGTTGGTGAAATGTCACCCGAAGCTGCTGTAGCTTTAGGCGCTGGCTTCTGAAAATACTCAGAGTGCAGTTTGGGTCTGCTTTCGTTTCATATCTTCTTTTACATTAGTTAGTTCTAATTTGCACCAAAAAATCACTGCCAAGCAACTGATTTTCCTCCTTGGTAGGTGACGTTAGATCAGGTCACAGGCCACGGAAGCCCCAATGGTCCAAAAACGTTAGTGATTCGCAATCGCAATCACAGTCTGTGTTCGCAACACAGACGGGGTGAATTTATGAATGAAAGTTCTGTCACAAAACGATATTGTTACGTATCCTCACGCTTTTTAAGTGGGTATACGGAAATCCTTGGCGTTTCCTAGTGGGTATACGGCGTATACCTGCGTATCACGTAGACTACACCACTGGGTAATGTAATTTATGTGGCCCAAATATGGCACACCTCTTCTTTGCCAAAACTGAACCAAAGCAGTGCCACAAGTCCACCAAGCATGAACCAAATGTAATTTTATTTGGCCCAAATATGGCGCACCTCTTCTTTGAAAGAACTGAACCAAAGGAGTGCCATAACTCCACCAAACATGAGACAAATAATACAATTTAATGTGGCCCTAATATGGCTTTAAGAGTAAACATAAGAATATATTTAAGAATGTATTCAACTCAGAGTAATATTCACAGAAAAAAAAAACAAAAAAAAAAAACAGATTAACTTGTACAGAGAAATTAAATTGAGAAATTGAGTTTTGATGTGCCTAATGAGGGTCGGCAGTGTGTTGTTGGGCCTCGAGTTTCTTCATTCGCTCCCCCCTACCCCCCTCTCGGTCTCTGCAATAAAGATGAATTTAAATAATGCTAGCAGCAATACAATATGGAAGTTAGAGCTGGAGGATAATGGGGGGAAAAAAGTAATTTAATATAAATTTCCTCCTTTAATATTTTAATTGCAATAATTAACCACCTCTGATTGACCAAAAAAAAAAATTCCAAATTGCAAATTGTATTTTTCAATATGTTGGCCATAATAATACTATAATTTCTTATGACAAATTATTTAGGTTTTGTTTTTAGAATTCTTTTCACCAACTGGTTAAAATTTACACTGGATGTATTCTGCTTTAAAAAAGACATGCATGACTTTCAGTGCAGGGGAGAGATTCCAAGGGACCGTCTGCAAAGTGCAAATCCCGAAAAGCGAATACTAAAGAACAGTCAATAACCACCGTAATAAACTGTACTGTCACCAAATTCAGCTCACACATCACTGATGTCCTGATAGTTATACTACAACACTTACTTGGGGGAAATGTGTTTTACTTTTGGGGGAAATATTTTCATATAAAAAAAAAACATAAAAATGATACAAAAAGACATTTCTCCCAAGTTGACTGTTTTTAGTATTCGCTTTTCGGGTTTTGCACTTTGTAGACGGTCCCTTGGTTCGCACATAGAGACATGCAATGGCGAAAGTTTGATTTTGACATTGGTGGGGACATAATTTATTTGACATTGGTGGGGACAACATTGCCCGTATTTTAGGCATAAAACTGTTGTTATAAGAATACTTTCTTACACATACCGGTAGCCTGCATAATCACGTTGCATATTGCTTCATACAACGGAATATAACTGCAGCCGACCTCAACACATTAGCGAGAAAGACAAAGCCAATCAAACAGTGACGTGAGTTAGAGAGGCGGGACTCAAAAAAGGCAAAGGCCAATCATTTTAGAGAGGGTAGTTACAGAGGCGGGATTCATTGCAGGGGGTAAATCTGTTAACCGTTTGTGTTCCACTAGTTGCGCTATTTTTTACAGAACACCGTAGTAAAATATTTTCATCTCATTTAATGATTCCTGGATAAATGTTAAATGAAATAAATAAAAAAGCACAAGACACAGACGGATATCAGTGGTTATGTATAAATATATATAGGCTTGGTCGAATTATTGCTAGGGACAATTGAGTGTTCCCTGGATATTGGTAGGGACATGTCCCTACCGTCCCTACCCAAATCGACGCCCTTGGAGACATGTATTTTGTCCACCGCGGAGGAAAGCTGATTTTGAGGAAAATTGGGTTGTAGCAGGTCTCTACATTACTACGATAGAAAAGAGGTGTTATTTGTGTAGTAACAGCGTTTAGCTCAGGAGTTATTGACTTGGGAAACTCCAATCTGTGAATATGCGGCCAACTTTACTCAAGTACTGTTGATTTATAGCTAAAAAAAAAAACATCGGAATTTAAAACGCCAAACCAGCGGAGCCCTAGCGTACATTAAACTGTTAAACTGAGGAAAATATTAGCTAATTTGACCCCTTCCTCAATTAAACTAATAACTAAACGCTTAATAACATGCAATATTGACACATAATACTGCATATTTCAATTATATGACTGTAAAGTGCTAATCACTTACCTGAACGTAGCTTACACAGTCGTGAGGAAAGCAGAAATGCCGCCCACTGTCCGAGTCTCAGTCACATTCGCGCCGTAGTCTCACTCCACTAATAGGAGGGAAGATGCATAGCAACCTGAGGTGTGGGACGGAGGATGTCTGCCGTGGAACTCTGTTTGCCATAGCTCAACCACATATGGTTCTCATGTGTTCGTTGTTATCTGGGCCATATACCTCAAAATGTGTTGTGAATCAAGAGAGCATTTCCCACCAATTTTAAAGTTATGGCAAAACAAATATGGCCACAATTTGGCCCATATCTGTATAGCCACGCCACATCTAGGCCATATGTGCCAGATAATACCCACATGTGGCCCAAACGTAATTGCTATCTGGGTTCTCTCTGGATTCGTCAGACAAAGCCTCTAGAGGGTTTCAGCCTATACCAGAATGAACGTCATGTTCGGTTACACGGTTTGATTATAATGTTCAGTGTAGTTCAGGAAAGCGTTAATTACATCACAACACGTTCATATCATTATTAATAATAACAAACAGCTGAATTATTTTCCACATTAAATTGATATGGAGATGAAACCGGGTGTGAGTGTGATTAACAGCTGCAGAGCTGCACTCAACACAGCAATGTTTTGTCTGAAACACATGATGTTTTTATATCTCTAGTGGGTGTGTCATGCAAACCAAATCCTGTGTTTGAACCATTTATGCTGAAACATTCAGCCCAACAACATAGCAGCAGTTTGTGTTCATTTACAGCAGCAGGAATCATTTTAATTCTTTGAGATGGGACTAGGCAGAGTTTTGTGTTACTTTACTCTAGCAATCTTCATTCAATGTTAGTATTATTTATTACATCACTTAAAAAATATTTAGTTTTGTTCTAGTTTTAATGTTAACTCCTACCTTTGACTATTTTTCTATTTCAGATTCCTGCAGTCAGACACTGATCGAGTCTGATCCAGTGATCATCAAACCTGATCAGTCTCATAAACTGACCTGCACAGCATCTGGATTTAACTTTGGTGGCTCACATATGGGTTGGATCAGACAGGTGCCTGGAAAAGGGCTGAAATGGGTTGCATGGATCTCAAGTGGCAGTAGTAGCATATATTACTCCAGCACTGTTCAGGACCGCTTCACCATCTCCAGAGACAACAGTAAGAAGCAGGTGTATCTGCAGATGAACGTGAGGACAAAAGACACTGCAGTTTATTACTGCGTCCGTGAACCACACAGTGATACTTCCCCTTAGACATCAGTACAAAAACACAGACTTAATATAGACACATGACAAACCCACATTTTCAGATTCATGGAGGTGAAAGAACCAAAATGTTTACAGTGTCTCTGACTTACATGCTTCAACTTGTTGACTTTTACTGGACTGTTCTGAACATTGTCTGGACATTTATACTGATGAAAGATTTTTAATTCACTTCTCAATATGCTGTATTTGCACTCATATGAAAAAGAAAGTGCACCCTCTTGAATTCCTGGTTTAACTATTTACTCACTCACTCACTCACTCTCACTTTCTACCGCTTATCCGAGTTTAACTGTTTAGATATAATAAAAGTTCATCCAGTGTTTAGCAGGTCTTCAAATTAGGTAATAAATCCTCAGATGAACAAAAACAAATGACATACAGTATAACATCATGTCATTATTTATTTAACATAAATGCATCTAATATGAAGAAGTATATGTAAAACATGTGAAAAACTAAGTACATCCTCACTGCTTCCACAGGAATTAAGAGGGTAAGTAGAAGCCAGGTGATGCTAATAAAATGCTATTGAATAATTGATCACTAGCAAATGTGACTTATAATATCTCTATAAAAACAGAGGTTTGTCAGTTTGCTTTGCTGGAGCATTCAGGTGTGTGTTAAAATAACAGCAAGAATGAAATACGTCAGCAGTTATCTTAGAGAATTTGTCTATCAATCTGGAAAGTGTTATAAGGTAAATTGTCAAGAATTTGAATTACCAAAGAATTCAATAGTGTGTACTTTCTATTTAATATAACGGTATTACATCACACCCACAAGTGTTTTATAACTTGTATAACATGCTTATTAGCATAAACTACTTATCATTTGTAAATACACACAGTTCAGAAATAAAAACTTCACTCATTCTTTATGATCATGGTGGCAGTTGAATGATGTAAATCATAATTGTAAAATCAATTGTAAGCATGAAAATTGAAGAAAAAGAGTTGAAAGAGAAAGAGTTTATAAACCCACACATCCTCCTTTAAATACATTTCAGATACATTCTCCTCCCATCATCAGCAGATAAACAAATCCAAGTGTCAGAGCTGGATCTCACTCTATTTATATGATGTGATGGTGTCTGTTAAACTTTGGAGAACAGAGAAGACTCCAGTCCAAACAACACACACCATGTTCTCTACATCTCTACTGCTCCTGCTGGCAGCTGCTCCTTGTGAGTGCTTTATCAAATTCATTCATTTACTAGATGAAGAATAAAGGTGCAGCAGATATTGTGTGAGATATCGCCATGTGTTTTCCTCCACAGATGTGCATGGTGAGGAACTGACTCAGCCTGCTTCCATGACAGTCCAGCCAGGCCAGAGTCTCTCCATCCAGTGCAAGGTTTCATATTCAGTTACGAGCTACACTACAGCTTGGATTCGACAACCTGCAGGAAAAGCACTGGAGTGGATTGGATACATCAGCTGGAGTGGTGGGGGTACAGCTTACAGTGAGAAACTGAAAAATAAGTTCAGCATCTCCAGAGACACTTCTACTAACACAATAACAATTGGAGGACAGAACATGCAGACTGAAGACACAGCTGTGTATTACTGCGCTCGTCTCACACAGTGAGACAGAATAGTGGATTCCTCTTACAAAAACCTTATGAGACATGTTACAGACATCCTCTCAGTGTAACTAATAAATCATCTCAGTCACACTTTTACTTTTTTCCACTGGAATGAAGTCAGAATCGTTTGCAGCATTTTAAAACACAGTCACACAAAGTCATTTTTAAATAAAATAAGAAAACATTATTGAAAGAGTCTTCATTCTGAACCATTATTAATCCCTTCATTTTACAGGATTTCTAACCAGCAGTTGGAATCAGTGTTTAATGAGTGGATTCAGGAATAATACAGCATGTTTCCAGCAGTGTGTTGTGTTTAACACACAGTCTGTTCTCATAGTCTGAGCTTCAATAACTGAAACAACTGAAGGAGGCAGCAGAGCTCAACAAATAAAGTGAAAAAAGTGAATCCACAAACTGCATTCTGTATGAGACTCATTCAGTATCAGTCATTATCAGACAAATATCTACATTTTCTCTTCTTTTTCACTCTTTCCATAATGTGTGATTAGTTATTATATAAATATATTAGTTATTTGGGTTGTTAAACACAGGTTGGACAAATAAAAACACTATAATTTATGTAACTACATCCTCCTGTGGTTGTGAGGTTTCTCAGTAACATGACAAGATGTATTTTATAATGCTGTTATAATGTAAGGTTCTAAATTAAACAGAATGATAAATGAATAGAAATAAAGTTTCCTGTTCTAAATGAATACTAATTTCTGTGAGTTTTCTTATTCGGACACACACAGACGGTTTTCTCAGGAGGTTTTTCACAGGAGGTTTTCTTATTTATATTTATGTACATATAAGAATCCATCCCATGTTTGCCCTAAGATAAGGAGTGTCTCTATGCAAATGTCCTTCTCTGTTATATATTTAAGCAACAAAGACCAAGAGCTTTTACTTCTTCTGCTCCAACACACACCATGATCTCTACATCCCTACTGCTGCTGCTGCTGGCAGCCGTACACTGTAAGTGTTTTTACATTTGACATGTAATACAGTTTTGGTTCCTGAAAGCTTTTTGCTTTTACATCATTAAAATAACTTTTCTTTAACAGGTGTTCACAGTGTTGAGCTGATCCAGACCGGATCCACAGTATTAACTCCTGGTCAGTCACTGACTCTGACCTGTAAAGTGTCTGGATATTCAGTAACTGATAGCAGCTACTGTACACACTGGATACGACAACCTGCAGGAAAAACTCTGGAATGGATCGGAAGGATATGTGGTGGTGGAGTCACTGGCTACAATGAAAAACTGAAAAGCAGGTTTCAGGTTTCCAGAGACACGTCCAGCAGCACAGTGACATTAACAGGACAGAACATGCAGACTGAAGACACAGCTGTGTATTACTGCGCTCGTGAACCTCACAGTGAGAGGAATAAACAACATCCCTGTACAAAAACTCCTCATTCAGTGTGACACAAGACACAACACTGATCTAGCTGAGTCTAAATCAAAAACAATAATCCTGCGGATTATCACAGAAAGTTTCAAGCTAGATATTTGTTTAAATCATAACGACTATTATAATATCACAATTCTGAACATTATATATTGTTGTGTCTGATTAATAATAATAATATTGTAAAAATATTCTTATGTTTTAATTTCATAATCCTTAAAGGTACATTTTGTATATAATTCTTGATGGCTGTTCCTACATATGATTCACATTTCTTCCATCAGTTGAATCTCATCCTCATTATTTAAACACATTTCAGATTAATTCTGGTTTGAATGGTTTGAGTGCCCAGGATTCTGCTTTTTATTTATTGTGCTAGACAACATAGTGGTACAAACATGTTAATGTGTCATCCAAAATCTTTCCCCAAATGTGGGAGAGGAAACAAATGCATACAATATACGGGGCATTTTCACAAGATCTGCAGGTGGTGCGAAGGCTTAACAAATATACTGTAACATTGTAGGTTTCATTAAAGTACAACATATTCTCATATCCTCAGTCAGATCTAGATACTCCACAATTTCTATGTAATTCTGTGAGACAATGAACACTGAGACTGTCTCTTATAATCAAATTCTTACAGAGGAACAACGAGGGAAATAAATAACATTGACAGAAAAATAGTCGACATTTAATGATTATGGAATACATACATTTCACAAAAGTTCTACAACAGTAACTGTAAGTATAAACGTAAAAAGAGTTCACAGGGCCGTAGCTAGCCTATTCAAGGGGGGTCTTTTTTCAAAAAGTGGACATTTTTGCAGTTTTTCTCCTCCTTTTGTATTTAATTATGAGGTTCAAATACTTTTTTTTTTTTGTTACCTTTAATGCCCAAACTCCCTGGATTAGCTTGTCTGCTGGTATCTTAACGAACACGCTTTTTGATGCACCTAAATTATTTACTGCATTGTTGTCCTCATGTACCACCTTTGCTTCCTCATGTACCACCTTTGTCAGTCCATTCACAGTTCATAAGTTTAAAGACCACACTAACAACAGATTAGATTTAATGAACTTTACTGAAGTATTAATGATAATAATAATCTCTGTCAATGCCTCTTTGCTTGTTGCTGTATTTGTCTTGACACTTATGAACACTGGTCAGTTCCAATCTTCTTGGGTGCAATTTGGAGAATATGTTACATGTTTCTCATGTAAAGAGCAACTCGCATGGTGTATTTAATCTATTTTGACTTATTTAAGGGAAACTTTGAGACTGAAAAGTTTTAACAAGCTAACATAAATAGAAAAGGAAATGGTAAAAAAATTACCTCCCTGGGACGTAACAGTTACATTGCCGGTAAGTTATGAAATTAACAAAATAGTAAGTAACTGGACCGTACTTGGTTATCTCACCGCGTTAGGAGACCGTGGTGGTGACATAGTGATTTGGTACTGTAATGGTAATAAAATTACCTCCCTAGGAGGTAACAGTTACGTTGCCAGTTGGCAAGTCATGAAATTACCAAAAATAACCAAATAAATTATGTAACCAATCAATACACTAATCATTCCAGATAATTTACCTCAAGCGGTCTGCTTTGAAGTTCTCAGAGGAATAAAGACGCAGGAGACCCCTCCCCCCATCATTCAGAGGCACACACACACACACACACACACATGTAGAGCTACAATAATGTATCATAATGTATAATTTGAAACAGCAACCCAGAAGATTTGTCACAAGCATTGATTAAAACAATTATGACAATATTCACATGAAAAAAAACCGACTTAAATTCTGGACCTTTGGCAGTGATGGGGGGTTCGTTCGAACCACCCAAAACACCCCCTGCCTACGGGCTTGGTTCACCATATTCTTCTTTAATTAATAAATGAGTCGGAAAGGTTCACAGACTGCTGCTGTATAAGTAATCATAGTAATCAGTACCATTAATTTTTGAAGCAGTAATTTCATGTTACAGTAGAACCAAAGGGTGCATTATTACACAATTTCATGGGTTTTGTTTCTATTTTACACAATAAATTATCAGCAACTGCATCCACCACATCTACAATTCCTGACATCCTGATTATTGTACTATAACAACACACCCCATGTGTTTTACTCCTTACTGAATATGCTGATATGAAGAGTGTGTTCTCACTTCACATAAATTCACATGAGAATGTCTCTCAATGTTCCAAATATTATAAATTAATAATCACAGATTAGAGATGTTCGTGAGATGAGGAGATTTTTAAATCTATTTTACATCCATTTTTCACCTTCTAAGTTTCTCAGAAGTGTAAGAAGATGACATCAGCTAGCTTTCTGTCAGTTGGTTTGATGAGATTGTAGTGCTAAATTTTAAACCACAATTAGATTTTTTAAATGTATACTTTTTAAATCAAGAAAATAAAACACTGACATCTCTACATCACATTATACTTAAGTTATGATTAAGATTGTTCATGACCAGATTACTGTCCTGCAGTCCACTGAGTAATTGTTCCTTGTCCAGTGGGATTGACTTCTACATAATTGTAGGAAATTATAAATATTATAGAGATAAGGAGAAAATCATTTCAATTGATAGAAGTTGGAGACTGTATAAATTTATATTATATCAGTTCAATCAGGTGTGTATGGAGTAGGCAAAATTTCAATTTGTTGAATAAAGTAAGCAGAGACTGCAAGTCCTCTTCTGTGAATGTGAATGAAAGAGGATGGTGCTTACAATTACAACACAATATGAGAAATTTGTATGTAAGCCTCTGTCTCCTCCCTCCTCTCTCTTTTTCTCATCAAGTCAGGAACAGAGACGTAATAAAAAGCTCTCTGAACTGTGGAGATTCTGGATCAGTTGCCGTACCTGGTGCTAATCAAATCACCATGAGCTCCATCTGTCTCCTGCTGTTTCTGACAGCTGTGTCCTGTAAGTGCAGTTTTCACTCGCTAAAATAACTTTTTTATTTCATTGTGCATCTCTTATGGATATGAGAGAGCATTGACTGTTTCGTCAAACAAAGCATTTCATTCTGTGTTGCTCTTTACAGGTGTGGATTCGGTTGAATTTAATATAGTGGTATGACCTGGAGAGGTGTTTACCATCTCCTGTAAATTCTCTGGGTTCTCAATATCCAGCTACTGTCCACACTGGATTCGACAAACGCCATCCAAGACTTTGGAATATATCGGATATGTGTGTAGCAGTAGCTCTTCTGTAAAGGACTCACTCAAGAACAAAATCAGTTTCTCTGCAGATGTTTCCAGCAGCAGTGTTTTTAACGGGCAAAACTTTCAGACTGAGGACACAGCTGTGTATTACTGTGCCCGAGAGCCACAGTCATTCAGATTACAGATACAGCTGTACAAAAACCAGGGTCATGCTGTGATGAGCACCATACAGTCTACATTTGGTCATGTCAATGTTGAACATTTGACAAAGACCTGACTGAAGACTGAACATTGTATTGCAGACATTTATGTGGTTGCTAATTTCAACAAGAAAAAATAAATTAAATAAAATCTTGAAAATTCTGTATATTCAAGCACATGCAGTAGCAGTTATGATGAAGTGATACATAACATGCAACTTAATACTAATGCTAATTGTCTAGTATGAATAAATCTGAAAACTACAGATTTGGATAGTGGATTTCTCTTACAAAACCTTATGAGAAATGTTACAGACATCCTCTCAGTTTAACTAGTAAATCATCTGTCACACTTTAGAACATAAAGCATTTTAAAACACAGTCACACAAAGTCATTTTTGATTAGTGATGCCAGCTGCAGGAACACTACAGGTCGATGGGTCACTTCCTGAACACAGAGTCTGTTCAGCAGCACAGAATCTGACGAGAGATCAAACTGAAATGTAGATGTTTACTGCAGCATCACTACTACAATCTCCTGGAATTAAAAATCACCTGTAGGGG